>NW_025728428.1:0-237389 GCF_021461385.2 Schistocerca piceifrons
ATTCTGATGCAATTTCTGTGTTTCATCGTCAATAAGAAGGTCAGAGGGATACAGTAAACCTGAAGTGAAGCATAGGATTCAATAACTAGTGTCACAGGAATGGTTCAAAACTTACACAGTAAGAAGAGTCAGTTATCTTGTACTTAAGTCGGCATTGTGCCTATTGTATTTAATTCCGATGCAATTTCTGTGTTTCATCGTCAATAAGAACTTCAGAAGGATACAGTAAACCTGAAGTGAAGCATCGGAATCTATAACTAGTGTCACAGGAATGGTTCAAAGCATAGACAGTAAGAAGAGTCAATTTTCTTGTACTTAAGTCGGCATTGTGCATTTTGTATTTAATTCCGTTGCAAATTGTGTGTTTCATCGTCAATACGAAGGTCAGAGGGATACAGTAAACCTGTAGTGAAGCATCGGAACCTATAACTAGTGTAACAGGAACGGTTCAAACATAGACAGTTAGAAGAGTTAGTTTTCTTTTACTTAAGTCGGCATTGTGACTTTTGTATTTAATTCCGAAGCAATTTCTGTGTTTCATCGTCAATAAGAAGGTCAGAGGGATACAGTAAACCTGAAGTAAAGCAACGGAATCTATAACGAGTGTCACAGGAATGGTTCAAAACATAGACAGTAAGAAGAGTCAGTTTTCTTGTACTTAAGTCGGCATTGTGCCTTTTGTATTTAATTCCGATACAATTTCAGTGTTTCACAGTCAATAAGAAAGTCAGAGGCATACAGTAAACCTGAAGTGAAACATCGGAATCTATAACTAGTGTCACAGGAATGGTTCAAAACATAGACAGTAAGAAGAGTCAGTTTTCTTGTACTTAAATCGGCATTGTGCCTTTTATATCTAATTCCGATGTAATTTCTGTGTTTTATCGTCAATAAGAAGGTCAGAGGGATACAGTAAACCTGAAGTGAAGCATCGGAATCTATGACTTGTGTCACAGGAATGGTTCAAGGCATAGACAGTAAAAAGAGTCAGTGTTCTTGTACTTAAGTCGGCATTGTGATGTTTGTATTTAATTCCGATGCAATTTCTGCGTTTCATCGTCAATAAGAAGGTCAGAGGCATACAGTAAAACTGAAGTGAAGCATCGGAATCTATAACAAGTGTCACAGGAATTGTTCACAACATAGACAGTAAGAAGAGACAGTTTTCTTGAACTTAAGTCGGCATTGTGCCTTTTGTATTTAATTCCGATGCAATTTCTGTGTTTCACAGTCAATAAGAAAGTCAGAGGCATACAGTAAACCAGAAGTGAAACATCGGAATCTATTACTAGTGTCACAGGAATGGTTCAAACATAGACAGTAAGAAGAGTCAGTTTTCTTGTACTTAAATCGGCATTGTGCCTTTTATATCTAATTCCGAGGTAATTTCTGTGTTTTATCGTCAATAAGAAGGTCAGAGGGATACAGTAAACCTGAAGTGAAGCATCGGAATCTATGACTTGTGTCACAGGAATGGTTCAAGGCATAGACAGTAAAAAGAGTCAGTTTTCTTGTACTTAAGTCGGCATTGTGATGTTTGTATTTAATTCCGATGCAATTTCTGCGTTTCATCGTCAATAAGAAGGTCAGAGGCATACAGTAAAACTGAAGTGAAGCATCGGAATCTATAACAAGTGTCACAGGAATGGTTCAAAACATAGACAGTAAGAACAGTCAGTTTTCTTGTACTTAAGTCGGCACTGTGCATTTTGTATTTAATTCCGATGCAATTTCAGTGTTTCATCATCAATAAGAACGTCAGAGGGATACAGTAAACCTGAAGTGGAGCATCGGAATCTATAACTAGTGTCACAGGAATGGTTCAAAACATAGACAGTAAGAAGAGTCAGTTTACTTGTACTTTAGTCGGCATTGTGCCCTTTCTATTTAATTCCGATGCAATTTCTATGTTTCATCGTCTATAAGAAGATCGGAGGGATACAGTAAACCTGAAGGGAAGCATCGGAATCTATAACTAGTGTCACAGGAATGGTTCAAATCATAGACAGTAAGAAGAGTCAGTTTTCTTGTACTTAAGTCGGAATTGTGCCTTTTGTATTTAATTCCGATGCAATTTCTGTGTTTCATCGTCAAAAAGAAGGTCAGAGGGATACAGTGAACCTGAAGTGAAGCATCGGAATCTATAACTAGTGTCACAGTAATGGTTCAAATCATAGACAGTAAGAAGAGTCAGTTTTCTTGTACTTAAATCGGCATTGTGCCGTTTATATTTAATTCCAATGTAATTTCTGTGATTCATCGCCAATAAGAAGGTCAGAGGGATACAGTAAACCTGAAATGAAGCATCGGAATCTACAACTAGTGTCACAGGAATGGTTCAAAACATAGACAGTAAGAAGAGCCAGTTTTCTTGTACTGAAGTCGGATCTTGTGCCTTTTCTATTTAATTCCGATGCAATTTCTATGTTTCATCGTCTATAAGAAGGTCGAAGGGATACAGTAAACCTGAAGTGAAGCATCGGAATCTATAACTAGTGTCACAGGAATGGTTCAAAACATAGACAGTAAGAAGAGTCAATTTTCTTGTACTTAAGTCGGCATTGTGCATTTTGTATTTAATTCCGTTGCAAATTGTGTGTTTCATCGTCAATACGAAGGTCAGAGGGATACAGTAAACCTGAAGTGAACCATCGGAATCTATAACTAGTGTCACAGGAATGGTTCAAACATAGACAGTTAGAAGAGTTAGTTTTCTTTTACTTAAGTCGGCATTGTGACTTTTCTATTTAATTCCGATGCAATTTCTGTGTTTCATCGTCAATAAGAAGGTCGGAAGGATACAGTAAACCTGAAGTGAGGCATCGGAATCAATAACTAGTGTCACAGGAATGGTTCAAAACATAGACATTAAGAAGAGTCAGTTTTCTTGTACTTAAGTCGGCATTGTGCCTTTTGTATTTAATTCCGCTGCAATTTCTGTGTTTCATCGTCAATAAGAAGGTCAGAGGGATACAGTGACCCAGAAGTGTACCATCGGAATCTATAACTAGTCTCACAGGAAAGGTTCAAAACATAGACAGTAAGAAGAGTCAGTTTTCTTGTACTTAAGTCGGCATTGTGCCTTTTGTATTTAATTCCGATGCAATTTCTGTGTTTCATCGTCAAAAAGAGGGTCAGAGGGATACAGTAAACCTGAAGTGAAGCATCGGAATCCATAACTAGTGTCACATGAATGGTTCAAAACATAGACAGTAAGAAGAGTCAGTTTTCTTGTACTAAAGTCAGCATTGTGCCTTTTGTATTTAATTCCAATGCAATTTCTGTGTTTCATCGTCAATAAGAAGGTCAGAGGGATACAGTAAACTTGAAGTGAAGCATCGGAACCTATAACTAGTGTCACAGGAATGGTTCAAAACATAGACAGTAAGAAGAGTCATTTTTCTTGTACTTAAGTCAGCATTGTGCCTTTTGTATTTAATTCCGATGCAATTTCTGTGATTCATCGTCAATAAGGAGGTCAGAGGTATACAGTAAACCTGAAGTGAAGCATTGGAATCTGTAATTAGTGTCACAGGTATGGTTCAAAACATAGACAGTAAGAAGAGTCATTTTTCTTGTAATTAAGTCGGCATTGTGCCTTTTGTATTTATTTCCGATGCAATATCTGTTTCTCATCGTCAAGAAGATGGTCAGAGGGATACAGTAAACCTAAAGTGAAGCATCGGAATCTATAACTTGTGTCACAGGAATGGTTCAAGACATAGACAGTATGAAGAGTCAGTTTTCTTGTACTTAAGTCGGCATTGTGACTTTTCTATTTAATTCCGATGCAATTTCTGTGTTTCATCGTCAATAAGAAGGTCAGAGGGATACAGTAAACCTGAAGTGAAGCATCGGAATCTATAACTAGTGTCACAGGAATGGTTCAAAACATAGACAGTAAGAAGAGTCAATTTTCTTGTACCTAAGTCGGCATTGTGCATTTTGTATTTAATTCCGTTGCAAATTGTGTGTTTCATCGTCAATACGAAGGTCAGAGGGATACAGTAAAGCTGAAGTGAAGCATCGGAATCTATAACTAGTGTAACAGGAATGGTTCAAACATAGACAGTTAGAAGAGTTAGTTTTCTTTTACTTAAGTCGGCATTGTGACTTTTCTATTTAATTCCGATGCAATTTCTGTGTTTCATCGTCAATAAGAAGGCCGGAAGGATACAGTAAACCTGAAGTGAAGCATCGGAATCAATAACTATTGTCACTGGAATGGTTCAAAACATAGACATTAAGAAGAGTCAGTTTTCTTGTACTTAAGTCGGCATTGTGCCTTTTGTATTTAATTCCGATGCAATTTCTGTGTTTCATCGTCAATAAGAAGGTCAGAGGGATACAGTAACCCTGAAGTGAACCATCGGAATCTATAACTAGTGTCACAGGAAAGGTTCAAAACATAGACAGTAAGAAGAGTCAGTTTTCTTGTACTTAAGTCGGCATTGTACCTTTTGTATTTAATTCCGATGCAATTTCTGTGTTTTATCGTCAAAAAGAAGGTCAGATAGATACAGTAAACCCGAAGTGAAGCATCGGAATCCATAACTAGTGTCACATCAATGGTTCAAAACATAGACAGTTAGAAGAGTCAGTTTTCTTGTACTTAAGTCAGCATTGTGCCATTTGTATTTAATTCCAATGCAATTTCTGTGTTTCATCGTCAATAAGAAGGTCAGAGGGATACAGTAAACTTGAAGTGAAGCATCGGAATCTATAGCTAGTGTCACATGAATGGTTCAAAACATAGACCGTAAGAAGAGTAATTTTTCTTGTACTTAAGTCAGCATTGTGCCTTTTCTATTTAATTCCGATGCAATTTCTGTGATTCATCGTCAATAAGGAGTTCAGAGGTATACAGTAAACCTGAAGTGAAGCATCGGAATCTGTAACTAGTGTCACAGGTATGGTTCAAAACATAGACAGTAAGAAGAGTCATTTTTCTTGTAATTAAGTCGGCATTGTGCTGTTTGTATTTATTTCCGATGCAATATCTGTTTTTCATCGTCAAGAAGATGGTCAGAGGGATACAGTAAACCTAAAGTGAAGCATCGGAATCTATAACTTGTGTCACAGGAATGGTTCAAGTCACAGACAGAAAGAAGAGTCAGTTTTCTTGTACTTAAGTCGGCATTGTGACTTTTCTATTTAATTCCGATGTAATTTCTGTGTTTCATCGTCAATAAGAATGTCAGAGGGATACAGTAAACCTGAAGTGAAGCATCGGAATCTATGACTAGTGTCACAGGAATGGTTCAAACATAGACAGTAAGAAGAGTCAGTTTTCTTGTATTTAAGTCGGCATTGTGCCTTTTGTATTTAATTCTGATGCAATTTCTGTGTTTCATCGTCAATAAGAAGGTCAGAGGGATACAGTAAACCTGAAGTGAAGCATAGGATTCAATGACTAGTGTCACAGGAATGGTTCAAAACTTACACAGTAAGAAGAATCAGTTATCTTGTACTTAAGTCGGCATTGTGCCTATTGTATTTAATTCCGATGCAATTTCTGTGTTTCATCGTCAATAAGATCTTCAGAAGGATACAGTAAACCTGAAGTGAAGCATCGGAATCTATAACTAGTGTCACAGGAATGGTTCAAAGCATAGACAGTAAGAAGAGTCAATTTTCTTGTACTTAAGTCGGCATTGTGCATTTTGTATTTAATTCCGTTGCAAATTGTGTGTTTCATCGTCAATACGAAGGTCAGAGGGATACAGTAAACCTGTAGTGAAGCATCGGAACCTATAACTAGTGTAACAGGAACGGTTCAAACATAGACAGTTAGAAGAGTTAGTTTTCTTTTACTTAAGTCGGCATTGTGACTTTTGTATTTAATTCCGAAGCAATTTCTGTGTTTCATCGTCAATAAGAAGGTCAGAGGGATACAGTAAACCTGAAATAAAGCAACGGAATCTATAACGAGTGTCACATGAATTGTTCACAACATAGACAGTAAGAAGAGACAGTTTTCTTGTACTTAAGTCGGCATTGTGCCTTTTGTATTTAATTCCGATGCAATTTCTGTGTTTCATCGTCAATAAGAAGGTCAGAGGGATACAGTAAACCTGACGTGAAGCATCGGAATCTATAACTAGTGTTCCAGGAATGGTTCAAAACATAGACAGTAACAAGAGTCAGTTTTCTTGTACTTAAGTCGGCATTGTGCCTTTTGTATTTAATTCCGATACAATTTCAGTGTTTCACAGTCAATAAGAAACTCAGAGGCATACAGTAAACCTGAAGTGAAACATCGGAATCTATTACTAGTGTCACAGGAATGGTTCAAAACATAGACAGTAAGAAGAGTCAGTTCTCTTGTACTTAAATCGGCATTGTGCCTTTTATATCTAATTCCGATGTAATTTCTGTGTTTCATCGTCAATAAGAAGGTCAGAGGGATACAGTAAACCTGAAGTGAAGCATCGGAATCAATAACTAGTGTCACAGGTATGGTTCAAAAC
Organism: Schistocerca piceifrons; assembly: GCF_021461385.2. NCBI lineage: Eukaryota > Metazoa > Arthropoda > Insecta > Orthoptera > Acrididae > Schistocerca > Schistocerca piceifrons. Next base: position 6,471 of record NW_025728428.1, read on the forward strand.
ATAGACAGTAAGAAGAGTCATTTTTCTTGTAATTAAGTCGGCATTGTGCCCTTTGTATTTATTTCCGATGCAATATCTGATTTTCATCGCCATAAGAAGGTCAGAGGGATACAGTAAAACTAAAGTGTAGCATCGGAATCTATGACTTGTGTCACAGGAATGGTTCAAGGCATAGACAGTAAAAAGAGTCAGTTTTCTTGTACTTAAGTCGGCATTGTGATGTTTGTATTTAATTCCGATGCAATTTCTGTGTTTCATCGTCAATAAGAAGGTCAGAGGCATACAGTAAAACTGAAGTGAAGCATCGGAATCTATAACAAGTGTCACAGGAATGGTTCAAAACATAGACAGTAAGAAGAATCAGTTTTCTTGTACTTAAGTCGGCACTGTGCATTTTGTATTTAATTCCGATGCAATTTCAGTGTTTCATCATCAATAAGAAGGTCAGAGGGATACAGTAAACCTGAAGTGGAGCATCGGAATCTATAACTAGTGTCACAGGAATGGTTCAAAACATAGACAGTAAGAAGAGTCAGTTTATTTGTACTTTAGTCGGCATTGTGCCCTTTCTATTTAATTCCGATGCAATTTCTATGTTTCATCGTCTATAAGAAGATCGGAGGGATACAGTAAACCTGAAGTGAAGCATCGGAATCTATAACTAGTGTCACAGGAATGGTTCAAAACATAGACAGTAAGATGAGTCAGTTTTCTAGTACTTAAGTCGGAATTGAGCCTTTTGTATTTAATTCCGATGCAATTTCTGTGTTTCATCGTCAAAAAGAAGGTCAGAGGGATACAGTGAACCTGAAGTGAAGCATCGGAATCTATAACTAGTGTCACAGGAATGGTTCAAAACATAGACAGTAAGAAGAATCAGTTTTCTTGTACTTAAGTCGGCACTGTGCATTTTGTATTTAATTCCGATGCAATTTCAGTGTTTCATCATCAATAAGAAGGTCAGAGGGATACAGTAAACCTGAAGTGGAGCATCGGAATCTATAACTAGTGTCACAGGAATGGTTCAAAACATAGACAGTAAGAAGAGTCAGTTTTCTTGTACTGAAGTCGGCCTTGTGCCTTTTCTATTTAATTGCGATGCAATTTCTATGTTTCATCGTCTATAAGAAGATCGAAGGGATACAGTAAACCTGAAGTGAACCATCGAAATCTATAACTAGTGTCACAGGAATGGTTCAAAACATAGACAGTAAGAAGAGTAAATTTTCTTGTACTTAAGTCGGCATTGTGCATTTTGTATTTAATTCCGTTGCAAATTGTGTGTTTCATCGTCAATACGAAGGTCAGAGGGATACAGTAAACCTGAAGTGAAGCATCGGAATCTATAACTAGTGTAACAGGAATGGTTCAAACATAGTTAGAAGAGTTAGTTTTCTTTTACTTAAGTCGGCATTGTGACTTTTCTATTTAATTCCGATGCAATTTCTGTGTTTCATCGTCATTAAGAAGGTCGGAAGGATACAGTAAACCTGAAGGGAAGCATCGGAATCAATAACTAGTGTCACAGGAATGGTTCAAAACATAGACATTAAGAAGAGTCAGTTTTCTTGTACTTAAGTCGGCATTGTGCCTTTTGTATTTAATTCCGATGCAATTTCTGTGTTTCATCGTCAATAAGAAGGTCAGAGGGATACAGTAACCCTGAAGTGAAACATCGGAATCTATAACTAGTCTCACAGGGAAGGTTCAAAACATAGACAGTAAGAAGAGTCAGTTTTCTTGTACTTAAGTCGGCATTGTGCCTTTTGTGTTTAATTCCGATGCAATTTCTGTGTTTCATCGTCAAAAAGAAGGTCAGAGGGATACAGTAAACCTGAAGTGAAGCATCGGAATCCATAACTAGTGTCACATGTATGGTTCAAAACATAGACAGTAAGAAGAGTCAGTTTTCTTGTACTTAAGTCAGCATTGTGCCTTTTGTATTTAATTCCAATGCAATTTCTGTGTTTCATCGTCAATAAGAAGGTCAGAGGGATACAGTAAACTTGAAGTGAAGCATCGGAATCTATAACTAGTGTCACAGGAATGGTTCAAAACATAGACAGTAAGAAGAGTCATTTTTCTTGTACTTAAGTCAGCATTGTGCCTTTTGTATTTAATTCCGATGCAATTTCTGTGATTCATCGTCAATAAGGAGGTCAGAGACATACGGTAAACCTGAAGTGAAGCATCGGAATCTGTAACTAGTGTCACAGGTATGGTTCAAAACATAGACAGTAAGAAGAGTCATTTTTCTTGTAATTAAGTCGGCATTGTGCCTTTTGTATTTATTTCCGCAGCAATATCTGTTTTTCATCGTCAAGAAGATGGTCAGAGGCATACAGTAAACCTAAAGTGAAGCATCGGAATCTATAACTAGTGTCACAGGAATGGTTCAAAACATAGACAGTAAGAAGAGTCAGTTTTCTTGTACTGATGTCGGCCTTGTGCCTTTTGTATTTAATTCCGAAGCAATTTCTGTGTTTCATCGTCAATAAGAAGGTCAGAGGGATACAGTAAACTTGAAGTGAAGCATCGGAATCTATAACTAGTGTCACATGAATGGTTCAAAACATAGACAGTAAGAAGAGTCATTTTTCTTGTACTTAAGTCGGCATTGTGCCTTTTGTATTTATTTCCGATGCAATTTCTGTGATTCATCGTCAATAAGAAGGTCAGAGGTATACAGTAAACCTGAAGTGAAGCATCGGAATCTGTAACTAGTGTCACAGGTATGGTTCAAAACATAGACAGTAAGAAGAGTCGATTTTCTTGTAATTAAGTCGGCATTGTGCCCTTTGTATTTATTTCCGATGCAATATCTGTTTTTCACCGCCAATAAGAAGGTCAGAGGGATAAAGTAAACCTAAAGTGAAGCATCGGAATCTATAACTTGTGTCACAGGAATGGTTCAAGGCATAGACAGTAAGAAGAGTCAGTTTCCTTGTACTTAAGTCGGCATTGTGACTTTCTATTTAATTCCGATGTAATTTCTGTGTTTCATCGTCAATAAGAAGGGCAGAGGGATACAGTAAACCTGAAGTGAAGCATCAGAATCTATAACTAGTGTCACAGGAATGGTTCAAATCATAGGCAGTAAGAAGAGTCAGTTTTCTTGTACTTAAGTCGGCATTGTGATGTTTGTATTTATTTCCGATGCAATTTCTGTGTTTCATCGAAAATAAGAAGGTCAGAGGCATACAGTAAAACTGAAGTGAAGCATCGGAATCTATAACAAGTGTCACAGGAATGGTTCAAAACATAGACAGTAAGAAGAGTCAGCTTTCTTGTACTTAAGTCGGCACTGTGCATTTTGTATTTAATTCCGATGCAATTTCAGTGTTTCATCATCAATAAGAAGGTCAGAGGGATACAGTAAACCTGAAGTGGAGCATCGGAATCTATAACTAGTGTCACAGGAATGGTTCAAAACATAGACAGTAAGAGGAGTCAGTTTACTTGTACTTAAGTCGGCATTGTGCCTTTTCTATTTAATTCCGATCCAATTTCTATGTTTCATCGTCTATAAAAGGTCGGAGGGATACAGTAAACCTGAAGTGAAGCATCGGAATCTATAACTAGTGTCACAGGAATGGTTCAAAACATAGACAGTAAGAAGAGTCAGTTTTCTCGTACTTAAGTCGGAATTGTGACTTTTGTATTTCATTCCGATGCAATTTCTTTGTTTCATCGTCAAAAAGAAGGTCAGAGGGATACAGTGAACCTGAAGTGAAGCATCGGAATCTATAACTAGTGTCACAGTAATGGTTCAAAACATAGACAGTAAGAAGAGTCAGTTTTCTTGTACTAAAGTCGGCCTTGTGCCTTTTCTATTTAATTCCGATGCAATTTCTATGTATCATCGTCTATAAGAAGGTCGAAGGGATACAGTAAACCTGAAGTGAAGCATCGGAATCTATAACTAGTGTCACAGGAATGGTTCAAAATATTGACAGCAAGAAGAGTCAGTTATCTTGTACTTAAGTCGGCATTGTGCCTTTTGTATTTAATTCCGAAGCAATTTCTGTGTTTCATCGTCAATAAGAAGGTCAGAGGGATACAGTAAACCTGAAGTAAAGCATCGGAATCTATAACGAGTGTCACATGAATTGTTCAAAACATAGACAGTAAGAAGAGGCAGTTTTCTTGTACTTAAGTCGGCATTGTGCCTTTTGTATTTAATTCCGATGCAATTTCGGTGTTTCATCGTCAATAAGAAGGTCAGAGGGATACAGTGAACCTGAAGTGAAGCATCGGAATCTATAACTAGTGTCACAGGAAAGGTTCAAGGCATAGACAGTAAGAAGAGTCAGTTTTCTTGTACTTAAGTCGGCATTGTGCCTTTTGTATTTAATTCCGATGCAATTTCTGTGATTCATCGTCAATAAGGAGGTCAGAGGTATACAGTAAACCTGAAGTGAAGTATCGGAATCTGTAACTAGTGTCACAGCTATGGTTCAAAACATAGACAGTAAGAAGAGTCATTTTTCTTGTAATTAAGTCGGCATTGTGCCTTTTGTATTTATTTCCGATGCAATATCTGTTTTTCATCGTCAAGAAGATGGTCAGCGGGATACAGTAAACCTAAAGTGAAGCATCGGAATCCATAACTTGTGTCACAGGAATGGTTCAAAACATAGACAGTAAGAAGAGTCAGTTTTCTTGTACTTAAGTCGGCATTGTGACTTTTCTATTTCATTCCGATGCAATTTCTGTGTTTCATCGTCAATAAGAAGGTCAGAGGGATACAGTAAACCTGAAGTGAAGCATCGGAATCTATGACTAGTATCACAGGAATGGTTCAAACGTAGTCAGTAAGAAGAGTCAGTTTTCTTTTCCTTAAGTCGGCATTGTGCCTTTTGTATTTAATTCTGATGCAATTTCTGTGTTTCATCGTCAATAAGAAGGTCAGAGGGATACAGTAAACCTGAAGTGAAGCATCGGAATCTATAACTAGTGTAACAGGAATGGTTCAAACATAGACAGTTAGAAGAGTTAGTTTTCTTTTACTTAAGTCGGCATTGTGACTTTTCTATTTAATTCCGATGCAATTTCTGTGTTTCATCGTCAATAAGATGGTCGGAAGGATACAGTAAACCTGAAGTGAGGCATCGGAATCAATAACTAGTGTCACAGGAATGGTTCAAAACATAGACATTAAGAAGAGTCAGTTTTCTTGTACTTAAGTCGGCATTGTGCCTTTTGTATTTAATTCCGATGGAATATCTGTGTTTCATCGTCAATAAGAAGGTCAGAGGGATACAGTAACCCTGAAGTGAACCATCGGAATCTATAACTAGTCTCACAGGAAAGGTTCAAAACATAGACAGTAAGAAGAGTCAGTTTTCTTGTACTTAAGTCGGCATTGTGCCTTTTGTATTTAATTCCGATGCAATTTCTGTGTTTCATCGTCAAAAAGAAGGTCAGAGGGATACTGTAAACCTGAAGTGAAGCATCGAAATCCATAACTAGTGTTACATGAATGGTTCAAAACATAGACAGTAAGAAGAGTCAGTATTCTTGTACTTAAGTCAGCATTGTGCCTTTTGTATTTAATTCCGATGCAATTTCTGTGATTCATCGTCAATAAGGAGGTCAGAGGTATACAGTAAACCTGAAGTGAAGCATTGGAATCTGTAATTAGTGTCACAGGTATGGTTCAAAACATAGACAGTAAGAAGAGTCGATTTTCTTGTAATTAAGTCGGCATTGTGCCCTTTGTATTTATTTCCGATGCAATATCTGTTTTTCACCGCCAATAAGAAGGTCAGAGGGATAAAGTAAACCTAAAGTGAAGCATCGGAATCTATAACTTGTGTCACAGGAATGGTTCAAGGCATAGAAAGTAAGAAGAGTCAGTTTCCTTGTACTTAAGTCGGCATTGTGACTTTCTATTTAATTCCGATGTAATTTCTGTGTTTCATCGTCAATAAGAAGGACAGAGGGATACAGTAAACCTGAAGTGAAGCATCAGAATCTATAACTAGTGTCACAGGAATGGTTCAAATCATAGGCAGTAAGAAGAGTCAGTTTTCTTGTACTTAAGTCGGCATTGTGATGTTTGTATTTAATTCCGATGCAATTTCTGTGTTTCATCGAAAATAAGAAGGTCAGAGGCATACAGTAAAACTGAAGTGAAGCATCGGAATCTATAACAAGTGTCACAGGAATGGTTCAAAACATAGACAGTAAGAAGAGTCAGTTTTCTTGTACTTAAGTCGGCACTGTGCATTTTGTATTTAATTCCGATGCAATTTCAGTGTTTCATCATCAATAAGAAGGTCAGAGGGATACAGTAAACCTGAAGTGGAGCATCGGAATCTATAACTAGTGTCACAGGAATGGTTCAAAACATAGACAGTAAGAGGAGTCAGTTTACTTGTACTTAAGTCGGCATTGTGCCTTTTCTATTTAATTCCGATCCAATTTCTATGTTTCATCGTCTATAAAAGGTCGGAGGGATACAGTAAACCTGAAGTGAAGCATCGGAATCTATAACTAGTGTCACAGGAATGGTTCAAAACATAGACAGTAAGAAGAGTCAGTTTTCTCGTACTTAAGTCGGAATTGTGACTTTTGTATTTCATTCCGATGCAATTTCTTTGTTTCATCGTCAAAAAGAAGGTCAGAGGGATACAGTGAACCTGAAGTGAAGCATCGGAATCTATAACTAGTGTCACAGTAATGGTTCAAAACAATGACAGTAAGAAGAGTCAGTTTTCTTGTACTGAAGTCGGCCTTGTGCATTTTCTATTTAATTCCGATGCAATTTCTATGTATCATCGTCTATAAGAAGGTCGAAGGGATACAGTAAACCTGAAGTGAAGCATCGGAATCTATAACTAGTGTCACAGGAATGGTTCAAAATATTGACAGCAAGAAGAGTCAGTTATCTTGTACTTAAGTCGGCATTGTGCCTTTTGTATTTAATTCCGAAGCAATTTCTGTGTTTCATCGTCAATAAGAAGGTCAGAGGGATACAGTAAACCTGAAGTAAAGCATCGGAATCTATAACGAGTGTCACATGAATTGTTCAAAACATAGACAGTAAGAAGAGGCAGTTTTCTTGTACTTAAGTCGGCATTGTGCCTTTTGTATTTAATTCCGATGCAATTTCGGTGTTTCATCGTCAATAAGAAGGTCAGAGGGATACAGTGAACCTGAAGTGAAGCATCGGAATCTATAACTAGTGTCACAGGAATGGTTCAAGGCATAGACAGTAAGAAGAGTCAGTTTTCTTGTACTTAAGTCGGCATTGTGCCTTTTGTATTTAATTCCGATGCAATTTCTGTGATTCATCGTCAATAAGGAGGTCAGAGGTATACAGTAAACCTGAAGTGAAGTATCGGAATCTGTAACTAGTGTCACAGGTATGGTTCAAAACATAGACAGTAAGAAGAGTCATTTTTCTTGTAATTAAGTCGGCATTGTGCCTTTTGTATTTATTTCCGATGCAATATCTGTTTTTCATCGTCAAGAAGATGGTCAGCGGGATACAGTAAACCTAAAGTGAAGCATCGGAATCTATAACTTGTGTCACAGGAATGGTTCAAAACATAGACAGTAAGAAGAGTCAGTTTTCTTGTACTTAAGTCGGCATTGTGACTTTTGTATTTAATTCCGATGCAATTTCTGTGTTTCATCGTCAATAAGAAGGTCAGAGGGATACAGTAAACCTGAAGTGAAGCATCGGAATCTATGACTAGTATCACAGGAATGGTTCAAACGTAGTCAGTAAGAAGAGTCAGTTTTCTTTTCCTTAAGTCGGCATTGTGCCTTTTGTATTTAATTCTGATGCAATTTCTGTGTTTCATCGTCAATAAGAAGGTCAGAGGGATACAGTAAACCTGAAGTGAAGCATAGGATTCAATAACTAGTGTCACAGGAATGGTTCAAATCTTTCACAGTAAGAAGAGTCAGTTATCTTGTACTTAAGTCGGCATTGTGCCTATTGTATTTAATTCCGATGCAATTTCTGTGTTTCATCGTCAATAAGAACTTCAGAAGGATACAGTAAACCTGAAGTGAAGCATCGGAATCTATAACTAGTGTCACAGGAATGGTTCAAAACATAGACAGTAAGAAGAGTCAATTTTCTTGTACTTAAGTCGGCATTGTGCATTTTGTATTTAATTCCGTTGCAAATTGTGTGTTTCATCGTCAATACGAAGGTCAGAGGGATACAGTAAATCTGAAGTGAAGCATCGGAATCTATAACTAGTGTAACAGGAATGGTTCAAACATAGACAGTTAGAAGAGTTAGTTTTCTTTTACTTAAGTCGGCATTGTGACTTTTCTATTTAATTCCGATGCAATTTCTGTGTTTCATCGTCAATAAGATGGTCGGAAGGATACAGTAAACCTGAAGTGAGGCATCGGAATCAATAACTAGTGTCACAGGAATGGTTCAAAACATAGACAGTAAGAAGAGTCAGTTTTCTTGTACTTAAGTCGGCATTGTGCCTTTTGTATTTAATTCCGATGCAATTTCTGTGTTTCATCGTCAAAAAGAAGGTCAGAGGGATACTGTAAACCTGAAGTGAAGCATCGAAATCCATAACTAGTGTCACATGAATGGTTCAAAACATAGACAGTAAGAAGAGTCAGTTTTCTTGTACTTAAGTCAGCATTGTGCCTTTTGTATTTAATTCCGATGCAATTTCTGTGATTCATCGTCAATAAGGAGGTCAGAGGTATACAGTAAACCTGAAGTGAAGCATTGGAATCTGTAATTAGTGTCACAGGTATGGTTCAAAACATAGACAGTAAGAAGAGTCATTTATCTTGTAATTAAGTCGGCATTGTGCCTTTTGTATTTATTTCCGATGCAATATCTGTTTTTCATCGTCAAGAAGATGGTCAGAGGGATACAGTAAACCTAAAGTGAAGCATCGGAATCTATAACTTGTGTCACAGGAATGGTTCAAGACATTGACAGTAAGAAGAGTCAGTTTTCTTGTACTTAAGTCGGCATTGTGACTTTTCTATTTAATTCCGATGCAATTTCTGTGTTTCATCGTCAATAAGAAGGTCAGAGGGATACAGTAAACCTGAAGTGAAGCATCGGAATCTATAACTAGTGTCACAGGAATGGTTCAAAACATAGACAGTAAGAAGAGTCAATTTTCTTGTACTTAAGTCGGCATTGTCTATTTTGTATTTAATTCCGTTGCAAATTGTGTGTTTCATCGTCAATACGAAGGTCAGAGGGATACAGTAAACCTGAAGTGAAGCATCGGAATCTATAACTAGTGTAACAGGAATGGTTCAAACATAGACAGTTAGAAGAATTAGTTTTCTTTTACTTAAGTCGGCATTGTGACTTTTCTATTTAATTCCGATGCAATTTCTGTGTTTCATCGTCATTAAGAAGGCCGGAAGAATACAGTAAACCTGAAGTGAAGCATCGGAATCAATAACTAGTGTCACAGGAATGGATCAAAACATAGACATTAAGAAGAGTCAGTTTTCTTGTACTTATGTCGGCATTGTGCCTTTTGTATTTAATTCCGATGCAATTTCTGTGTTTCATCGTCAATAAGAAGGTCAGAGGGATACAGTAACCCTGAAGTGAACCATCGGAATCTATAACTAGTGTCACAGGAAAGGTTCAAAACATAGACAGTAAGAAGAGTCAGTTTTCTAGTACTTAAGTCGGCATTGTGCCTTTTGTATTTAATTCCGATGCAATTTCTGTGTTTCATCGTCAAAATGAAGGTCAGAGGGATACAGTAAACCTAAAGTGAAGCATCGGAATCCATAACTAGTGTCACATGAATGGTTCAAAACATAGACAGTAAGAAGAGTCAGTTTTCTTGTACTTAAGTCAGCATTGTTCCTTTTGTATTTAATTCCAATGCAATTTCTGTGTTTCATCGTCAATAAGAAGGTCAGAGGGATACAGTAAACTTGAAGTGAAGCATCGGAATCTATAGCTAGTGTCACATGAATGGTTCAAAACATAGACCGTAAGAAGAGTAATTTCTCTTGTACTTAAGTCAGCATTGTGCCTTTTGTATTTAATTCCGATGCAATTTCTGTGATTCATCGTCAATAAGGAGGTCAGAGGTATACAGTAAACCTGAAGTGAAGCATCGGAATCTGTAACTAGTGTCACAGATATGGTTCAAAACATAGACAGTAAGAAGAGTCATTTTTCTTGTAATTAAGTCGGCATTGTGCTGTTTGTATTTATTTCCGATGCAATATCTGTTTTTCATCGTCAAGAAGATGGTCAGAGGGATACAGTAAACCTAAAGTGAAGCATCGGAATCTATAACTTGTGTCTCAGGAATGGTTCAAGACATAGACAGTAAGAAGAGTCAGTTTTCTTGTACTTAAGTCGGCATTGTGACTTTTCTATTTAATTCCGATGTAATTTCTGTGTTTCATCGTCAATAAGAAGGTCAGAGGGATACAGTAAACCTGAAGTGAAGCATCGGAATCTATGACTAGTGTCACAGGAATGGTTCAAACATAGACAGTAAGAAGAGTAAGTTTTCTTGTATTTAAGTCGGCATTGTGCCTTTTGTATTTAATTGTGATGCAATTTCTGTGTTTCATCGTCAATAAGGAGGTCAGAGGGATACAGTAAACCTGAAGTGAAGCATAGGATTCAATAACTAGTGTCACAGGAATGGTTCAAAACTTACACAGTAAGAAGAGTCAGTTATCTTGTACTTAAGTCGGCATTGTGCCTATTGTATTTAATTCCGATGCAATTTCTGTGTTTCATCGTCAATAAGAACTTCAGAAGGATACAGTAAACCTGAAGTGATGCATCGGAATCTATAACTAGTGTCACAGGAATGGTTCAAAGCATAGACAGTAAGAAGAGTCAATTTTCTTGTACTTAAGTCGGCATTGTGCATTTTGTATTTAATTCCGTTGCAAATTCTGTGTTTCATCGTCAATACGAAGGTCAGAGGGATACAGTAAACCTGAAGTGAAGCATCGGCACCTATAACTAGTGTAACAGGAACGGTTCAAACATAGACAGTTAGGAGAGCTAGTTTTCTTGTACTTAAGTCGGCATTGTGACTTTTGTATTTAATTCCGAAGCAATTTCTGTGTTTCATCGTCAATAAGAAGGTCAGAGGGATACAGTAAACCTGAAGTGAAGCATCGGAATCTATGACTAGTATCACAGGAATGGTTCAAACGTAGTCAGTAAGAAGAGTCAGTTTTCTTTTCCTTAAGTCGGCATTGTGCCTTTTGTATTTAATTCTGATGCAATTTCTGTGTTTCATCGTCAATAAGAAGGTCAGAGGGATATAGTAAACCTGAAGTGAAGCATAGGATTCAATAACTAGTGTCACAGGAATGGTTCAAATCTTACACAGTAAGAAGAGTCAGTTATCATGTACTTAAGTCGGCATTGTGCCTATTGTATTTAATTCCGATGCAATTTCTGTGTTTCATCGTCAATAAGAACTTCAGAAGGATACAGTAAACCTGAAGTGAAGCATCGGAATCTATAACTAGTGTCACAGGAATGGTTCAAAACATAGACAGTAAGAAGAGTCAATTTTCTTGTACTTAAGTCGGCATTGTGCATTTTGTATTTAATTCCGTTGCAAATTGTGTGTTTCATCGTCAATACGAAGGTCAGAGGGATACAGTAAACCTGAAGTGAAGCATCGGAATCTATAACTAGTGTAACAGGAATGGTTCAAACATAGACAGTTAGAAGAGTTAGTTTTCTTTTACTTAAGTCGGCATTGTGACTTTTCTATTTAATTCCGATGCAATTTCTGTGTTTCATCGTCAATAAGATGGTCGGAAGGATACAGTAAACCTGAAGTGAGGCATCGGAATCAATAACTAGTGTCACAGGAATGGTTCAAAACATAGACATTAAGAAGAGTCAGTTTTCTTGTACTTAAGTCGGCATTGTGCCTTTTGTATTTAATTCCGATGGAATATCTGTGTTTCATCGTCAATAAGAAGGTCAGAGGGATACAGTAACCCTGAAGTGAACCATCGGAATCTATAACTAGTCTCACAGGAAAGGTTCAAAACATAGACAGTAAGAAGAGTCAGTTTTCTTGTACTTCAGTCGGCATTGTGCCTTTTGTATTTAATTCCGATGCAATTTCTGTGTTTCATCGTCAAAAAGAAGGTCAGAGGGATACTGTAAACCTGAAGTGAAGCATCGAAATCCATAACTAGTGTCACATGAATGGTTCAAAACATAGACAGTAAGAAGAGTCAGTTTTCTTGTACTTAAGTCAGCATTGTTCCTTTTGTATTTAATTCCGATGCCATTTCTGTGATTCATCGTCAATAAGGAGGTCAGAGGTATACAGTAAACCTGAAGTGAAGCATTGGAATCTGTAATTAGTGTCACAGGTATGGTTCAAAACATAGACAGTAAGAAGAGTCATTTATCTTGTAATTAAGTCGGCATTGTGCCTTTTGTATTTATTTCCGATGCAATATCTGTTTTTCATCGTCAAGAAGATGGTCAGAGGGATACAGTAAACCTAAAGTGAAGCATCGGAATCTATAACTTGTGTCACAGGAATGGTTCAAGACATTGACAGTAAGAAGAGTCAGTTTTCTTGTACTTAAGTCGGCATTGTGACTTTTCTATTTAATTCCGATGCAATTTCTGTGTTTCATCGTCAATAAGAAGGTCAGAGGGATACAGTAAAGCTGAAGTGAAGCATCGGAATCTATAACTAGTGTCACAGGAATGGTTCAAAACATAGACAGTAAGAAGAGTCAATTTTCTTGTACTTAAGTCGGCATTGTCTATTTTGTATTTAATTCCGTTGCAAATTGTGTGTTTCATCGTCAATACGAAGGTCAGAGGGATACAGTAAACCTGAAGTGAAGCATCGGAATCTATAACTAGTGTAACAGGAATGGTTCAAACATAGACAGTTAGAAGAGTTAGTTTTCTTTTACTTAAGTCGGCATTGTGACTTTTCTATTTAATTCCGATGCAATTTCTGTGTTTCATCGTCATTAAGAAGGCCGGAAGAATACAGTAAACCTGAAGTGAAGCATCGGAATCAATAACTAGTGTCACAGGAATGGATCAAAACATAGACATTAAGAAGAGTCAGTTTTCTTGTACTTATGTCGGCATTGTGCCTTTTGTATTTAATTCCGATGCAATTTCTGTGTTTCATCGTCAATAAGAAGGTCAGAGGGATACAGTAACCCTGAAGTGAACCATCGGAATCTATAACTAGTGTCACAGGAAAGGTTCAAAACATAGACAGTAAGAAGAGTCAGTTTTCTAGTACTTAAGTCGGCATTGTGCCTTTTGTATTTAATTCCGATGCAATTTCTGTGTTTCATCGTCAAAAAGAAGGTCAGAGGGATACAGTAAACCTGAAGTGAAGCATCGGAATCCATAACTAGTGTCACATGAATGGTTCAAAACATAGACAGTAAGAAGAGTCAGTTTTCTTGTACTTAAGTCAGCATTGTGCCTTTTGTATTTAATTCCAATGCAATTTCTGTGTTTCATCGTCAATAAGAAGGTCAGAGGGATACAGTAAACTTGAAGTGAAGCATCGGAATCTATAACTAGTGTCACAGGAATGGTTCAAAACATAGACAGTAAGAAGAGTCAATTTTCTTGTACTTAAGTCGGCATTGTGCATTTTGTATTTAATTCCGTTGCAAATTGTGTGTTTCATCGTCAATACGAAGGTCAGAGGGATACAGTAAACCTGAAGTGAAGCATCGGAATCTATAACTAGTGTAACAGGAATGGTTCAAACATAGACAGTTAGAAGAGTTAGTTTTCTTTTACTTAAGTCGGCATTGTGACTTTTCTATTTAATTCCGATGCAATTTCTGTGTTTCATCGTCAATAAGATGGTCGGAAGGATACAGTAAACCTGAAGTGAGGCATCGGAATCAATAACTAGTGTCACAGGAATGGTTCAAAACATAGACATTAAGAAGAGTCAGTTTTCTTGTACTTAAGTCGGCATTGTGCCTTTTGTATTTAATTCCGATGGAATATCTGTGTTTCATCGTCAATAAGAAGGTCAGAGGGATACAGTAACCCTGAAGTGAACCATCGGAATCTATAACTAGTCTCACAGGAAAGGTTCAAAACATAGACAGTAAGAAGAGTCAGTTTTCTTGTACTTCAGTCGGCATTGTGCCTTTTGTATTTAATTCCGATGCAATTTCTGTGTTTCATCGTCAAAAAGAAGGTCAGAGGGATACTGTAAACCTGAAGTGAAGCATCGAAATCCATAACTAGTGTCACATGAATGGTTCAAAACATAGACAGTAAGAAGAGTCAGTTTTCTTGTACTTAAGTCAGCATTGTTCCTTTTGTATTTAATTCCGATGCCATTTCTGTGATTCATCGTCAATAAGGAGGTCAGAGGTATACAGTAAACCTGAAGTGAAGCATTGGAATCTGTAATTAGTGTCACAGGTATGGTTCAAAACATAGACAGTAAGAAGAGTCATTTATCTTGTAATTAAGTCGGCATTGTGCCTTTTGTATTTATTTCCGATGCAATATCTGTTTTTCATCGTCAAGAAGATGGTCAGAGGGATACAGTAAACCTAAAGTGAAGCATCGGAATCTATAACTTGTGTCACAGGAATGGTTCAAGACATTGACAGTAAGAAGAGTCATTTTTCTTGTACTTAAGTCGGCATTGTGACTTTTCTATTTAATTCCGATGCAATTTCTGTGTTTCATCGTCAATAAGAAGGTCAGAGGGATACAGTAAACCTGAAGTGAAGCATCGGAATCTATAACTAGTGTCACAGGAATGGTTCAAAACATAGACAGTAAGAAGAGTCAATTTTCTTGTACTTAAGTCGGCATTGTCTATTTTGTATTTAATTCCGTTGCAAATTGTGTGTTTCATCGTCAATACGAAGGTCAGAGGGATACAGTAAACCTGAAGTGAAGCATCGGAATCTATAACTAGTGTAACAGGAATGGTTCAAACATAGACAGTTAGAAGAGTTAGTTTTCTTTTACTTAAGTCGGCATTGTGACTTTTCTATTTAATTCCGATGCAATTTCTGTGTTTCATCGTCATTAAGAAGGCCGGAAGAATACAGTAAACCTGAAGTGAAGCATCGGAATCAATAACTAGTGTCACAGGAATGGATCAAAACATAGACATTAAGAAGAGTCAGTTTTCTTGTACTTATGTCGGCATTGTGCCTTTTGTATTTAATTCCGATGCAATTTCTGTGTTTCATCGTCAATAAGAAGGTCAGAGGGATACAGTAACCCTGAAGTGAACCATCGGAATCTATAACTAGTGTCACAGGAAAGGTTCAAAACATAGACAGTAAGAAGAGTCAGTTTTCTAGTACTTAAGTCGGCATTGTGCCTTTTGTATTTAATTCCGATGCAATTTCTGTGTTTCATCGTCAAAAAGAAGGTCAGAGGGATACAGTAAACCTGAAGTGAAGCATCGGAATCCATAACTAGTGTCACATGAATGGTTCAAAACATAGACAGTAAGAAGAGTCAGTTTTCTTGTACTTAAGTCAGCATTGTGCCTTTTGTATTTAATTCCAATGCATTTCCTGTGTTTCATCGTCAATAAGAAGGTCAGAGGGATACAGTAAACTTGAAGTGAAGCATCGGAATCTATAGCTAGTGTCACATGAATGGTTCAAAACATAGACCGTAAGAAGAGTAATTTTTCTTGTACTTAAGTCAGCATTGTGCCTTTTGTATTTAATTCCGATGCAATTTCTGTGATTCATCGTCAATAAGGAGGTCAGAGGTATACAGTAAACCTGAAGTGAAGCATCGGAATCTGTAACTAGTGTCACAGATATGGTTCAAAACATAGACAGTAAGAAGAGTCATTTTTCTTGTAATTAAGTCGGCATTGTGCTGTTTGTATTTATTTCCGATGCAATATCTGTTTTTCATCGTCAAGAAGATGGTCAGAGGGATACAGTAAACCTAAAGTGAAGCATCGGAATCTATAACTCGTGTCTCAGGAATGGTTCAAGACATAGACAGTAAGAAGAGTCAGTTTTCTTGTACTTAAGTCGGCATTGTGACTTTTCTATTTAATTCCGATGTAATTTCTGTGTTTCATCGTCAACAAGAAGGTCAGAGGGATACAGTAAACCTGAAGTGAAGCATCGGAATCTATGACTAGTGTCACAGGAATGGTTCAAACATAGACAGTAAGAAGAGTAAGTTTTCTTGTATTTAAGTCGGCATTGTGCCTTTTGTATTTAATTGTGATGCAATTTCTGTGTTTCATCGTCAATAAGGAGGTCAGAGGGATACAGTAAACCTGAAGTGAAGCATAGGATTAAATAACTAGTGTCACAGGAATGGTTCAAAACTTACACAGTAAGAAGAGTCAGTTATCTTGTACTTAAGTCGGCATTGTGCCTACTGTATTTAATTCCGATGCAATTTCTGTGTTTCATCGTCAATAAGAACTTCAGAAGGATACAGTAAACCTGAAGTGATGCATCGGCACCTATAACTAGTGTAACAGGAACGGTTCAAACATAGACAGTTAGGAGAGCTAGTTTTCTTTTACTTAAGTCGGCATTGTGACTTTTGTATTTAATTCCGAAGCAATTTCTGTGTTTCATCGTCAATAAGAAGGTCAGAGGGATACAGTAAACCTGAAGAAAAGCAACGGAATCTATAACGAGTGTCACATGAATTGTTCACAACATAGACAGTAAGAAGAGACAGTTTTCTTGTACTTAAGTTGGCATTGTGCCTTTTGTATTTAATTCCGATGCAATTTCTGTGTTTCATCGTCAATAAGAAGGTCAGAGGGATACAGTCAACCTGACGTGAAGCATCGGAATCTATAACTAGTGTCCCAGGAATGGTTCAAAACATAGACAGTAACAAGAGTCAGTTTTCTTGTACTTAAATCGGCATTGTGCCTTTTGTATTTAATTCCGATACAATTTCAGTGTTTCACAGTCAATACGAAAGTCAGAGGCATACAGTAAACCTGAAGTGAAACATCGGAATCTATTACTAGTGTCACAGGAATGGTTCAAAACATAGACAGTAAGAAGAGTCAGTTTTCTTGTACTTAAATCGGCATTGTGCCTTTTATATCTAATTCCGATGTAATTTCTGTGTTTCTTCGTCAATAAGAAGGTCAGAGGGATACAGTAAACCTGAAGTGAAGCATCGGAATCAATAACTAGTGTCACAGGTATGGTTCAAAACATAGACAGTGAGAAGAGTCATTTTTCTTGTACTTAAGTCAGCATTGTGCCTTTTGTATTTAATTCCGATGCAATTTCTGTGATTCATCGTCAATAAGGAGGTCAGAGGGATACAGTAAACCTGAAGTGAAGCATCGGAATCTATAACTAGTGTCACAGGAATGGTTCAAAACATAGACAGTAAGAAGAGTCAATTTTCTTGTACTTAAGTCGGCATTGTCTATTTTGTATTTAATTCCGTTGCAAATTGTGTGTTTCATCGTCAATACGAAGGTCAGAGGGATACAGTAAACCTGAAGTGAAGCATCGGAATCTATAACTAGTGTAACAGGAATGGTTCAAACATAGACAGTTAGAAGAGTTAGTTTTCTTTTACTTAAGTCGGCATTGTGACTTTTCTATTTAATTCCGATGCAATTTCTGTGTTTCATCGTCAATAAGAAGGCCGGAAGGATACAGTAAACCTGAAGTGAAGCATCGGAATCAATAACTAGTGTCACAGGAATGGATCAAAACATAGACATTAAGAAGAGTCAGTTTTCTTGTACTTAAGTCGGCATTGTGCCTTTTGTATTTAATTCCGATGCAATTTCTGTGTTTCATCGTCAATAAGAAGGTCAGAGGGATACAGTAACCTTGAAGTGAACCATCGGAATCTATAACTAGTGTCACGGGAAAGGTTCAAAACATGGACAGTAAGAAGAGTCAGTTTTCTTGTACTTAATTCGGCATTGTGCCTTTTGTATTTAATTCCGATGCAATTTCTGTGTTTCATCGTCAAAAAGAAGGTCAGAGGGATACAGTAAACCTGAAGTGAAGCATCGGAATCCATAACTAGTGTCACATGAATGGTTCAAAACATAGACAGTAAGAAGAGTCAGTTTTCTTGTACTTAAGTCAGCATTGTGCCTTTTGTATTTAATTCCAATGCAATTTCTGTGTTTCATCGTCAATAAGAAGGTCAGAGGGATACAGTAAACTTGAAGTGAAGCATCGGAATCTATAGCTAGTGTCACATGAATGGTTCAAAACATAGACCGTAAGAAGAGTAATTTTTGTTGTACTTAAGTCAGCATTGTGCCTTTTGTATTTAATTCCGATGCAATTTCTGTGATTCATCGTCAATAAGGAGGTCAGAGGAATACAGTAAACCTGAAGTGAAGCATCGGAATCTATAACTAGTGTCACAGGAATGGTTCAAAACATAGACAGTAAGAAGAGTCAATTTTCTTGTACTTAAATCGGCATTGTCTATTTTGTATTTAATTCCGTTGCAAATTGTGTGTTTCATCGTCAATACGAAGGTCAGAGGGATACAGTAAACCTGAAGTGAAGCATCGGAATCTATAACTAGTGTAACAGGAATGGTTCAAACATAGACAGTTAGAAGAGTTAGTTTTCTTTTACTTAAGTCGGCATTGTGACTTTTCTATTTAATTCCGATGCAATTTCTGTGTTTCATCGTCAATAAGAAGGCCGGAAGGATACAGTAAACCTGAAGTGAAGCATCGGAATCAATAACTAGTGTCACAGGAATGGATCAAAATATAGACATTAAGAAGAGTCAGTTTCCTTGTACTTAAGTCGGCATTGTGCCTTTTGTATTTAATTCCGATGCAATTTCTGTGTTTCATCGTCAATAAGAAGGTCAGAGGGATACAGTAACCCTGAAGTGAACCATCGGAATCTATAACTAGTGTCACAGGAAAGGTTCAAAACATAGACAGTAAGAAGAGTCAGTTTTCTTGTACTTACGTCGGCATTGTGCCTTTTGTATTTAATTCCAATGCAATTTCTGTGTTTCATCGTCAATAAGAAGGTCAGAGGGATACAGTAAACTTGAAGTGAAGCATCGGAATCTATAGCTAGTGTCACATGAATGGTTCAAAACATAGACCGTAAGAAGAGTAATTTTTCTTGTACTTAAGTCAGCATTGTGCCTTTTGTATTTAATTCCGATGCAATTTCTGTGATTCATCGTCAATAAGGAGGTCAGAGGGATACAGTAAACCTGAAGTGAAGCATCGGAATCTATAACTAGTGTCACAGGAATGGTTCAAAACATAGACAGTAAGAAGAGTCAATTTTCTTGTACTTAAGTCAGCATTGTGCCTTTTGTATTTAATTCCAATGCAATTTCTGTGTTTCATCGTCAATAAGAAGGTCAGAGGGATACAGTAAACTTGAAGTGAAGCATCGGAATCTATAGCTAGTGTCACATGAATGGTTCAAAACATAGACCGTAAGAAGAGTAATTTTTCTTGTACTTAAGTCAGCATTGTGCCTTTTGTATTTAATTCCGATGCAATTTCTGTGATTCATCGTCAATAAGGAGGTCAGAGGTATACAGTAAACCTGAAGTGAAGCATCGGAATCTGTAACTAGTGTCACAGGTATGGTTCAAAACATAGACAGTAAGAAGAGTCATTTTTCTTGTAATTAAGTCGGCATTGTGCTGTTTGTATTTATTTCCGATGCAATATCTGTTTTTCATCGTCAAGAAGATGGTCAGAGGGATACAGTAAACCTGAAGTGAAGCATAGGATTCAATAACTAGTGTCACAGGAATGGTTCAAAACTTACACAGTAAGAAGAGTCAGTTATCTTGTACTTAAGTCGGCATTGAGCCTATTGTATTTAATTCCGATGCAATTTCTGTGTTTCATCGTCAATAAGAACTTCAGAAGGATACAGTAAACCTGAAGTGAAGCATCGGAATCTATAACTAGTGTCACAGGAATGGTTCAAAGCATAGACAGTAAGAAGAGTCAATTTTCTTGTACTTAAGTCGGCATTGTGCATTTTGTATTTAATTCCGTTGCAAATTGTGTGTTTCATCGTCAATACGAAGGTCAGAGGGATACAGTAAACCTGAAGTGAAGCATCGGAATCTATAACTAGTGTAACAGGAATGGTTCATACATAGACAGTTAGAAGAGTTAGTTTTCTTTTACTTAAGTCGGCATTGTGACTTTTCTATTTATTTCCGATGCAATTTCTGTGTTTCATCGACTATAAGAAGGCTGGAAGGATACAGTAAACCTGAAGTGAAGCATCGGAATCAATAACTAGTGTCACAGGAATGGTTCAAAACATAGACATTAAGAAGAGTCAGTTTTCTTGTACTTAGGTCGGCATTGTGCCTTTTCTATTTAATTCCGATGCAATTTCAGTGTTTCATCGTCAATAGGAAGGTCAGAGGGATACAGTAAACCTGAAGTGAAGCATCGGAATCTATAACTAGCGTAACAGGAATGGTTCAAACCACAGACAGTAAGAAGGGTCAGTTATCTCGTACTTAAGTCGGCATTGTGCCTTTTGTATTTAATTCCGAAGCAATTTCTGTGTTTTATCGTCAATAAGAAGGTCAGAGGGATACAGTAAACCTGAAGTAAAGCAACTGAATCTATAAGGAGTGTCACATGAATTGTACACAACATAGACAGTAAGAAGAGACAGTTTTCTTGTACTTAAGTCGGCATTGTGCCTTTTGTATTTAATTCCGATGCAATTTCTGTGTTTCATCGTCAATAAGAAGGTCAGAGGGATACAGTAAACCTGACGTGAAGCATCGGAATCTATAACTAGTGTCCCAGGAATGGTTCAAAACATAGACAGTAACTAGAGTCAGTTTTCTTGTACTTAAGTCGGCATTGTGCCTTTTGTATTTAATTCCGATACAATTTCAGTGTTTCACAGTCAATAAGAAAGTCAGAGGCATACAGTAACCCTGAAGTGAACCGTCGGAATCTATAACTAGTGTCACAGGAAAGGTTCAAAACATAGACACTAAGAAGAGTCAGTTTTCTTGTACTTAAGTCGGCATTGTGCCTTTTGTATTTAATTCTGATGCAATTTTTGTGTTTCATCGCCAAAAAGAAGGTCAGAGGGATACAGTAAACCTGAAGTGAACCATCGGAATCCATAACTAGTGTCACATGAATGGTTCAAAACATAGACAGTAAGAAGAGTCAGTTTTCTTGTACTTAAGTCAGCATTGTGCCTTTTGTATTTAATTCCAATGCAATTTCTGTGTTTCATCGTCAATAAGAAGGTCAGAGGGATACAGTAAATTTGAAGTGAAGCATCGGAATCTATAACTAGTGTCACATGAATGGTTCAAAACATAGACAGTAAGAAGAGTCACTTATCTTGTACTTAAGTCAGCATTGTGCCTTTTGTATTTAATTCCGATGCAATTTCTGTGATTCATCGTCAATAAGAAGGTCAGAGGTATATAGTAAACCTGAAGTGAAGCATCGGAATCTGTAACTAGTGTCACAGGTATGGTTCAAAACATAGACAGTTAGAAGAGTCATTTTTCTTGTAATTAAGTCGGCATTGTGCCTTTTGTATTTATTTCCGATGCAATATCTGTTTTTCATCGTCAAGAAGATGGTCAGAGGGATATAGTAAACCTGAAGTGAAGCATCGGAATCAATAACTAGTGTCAAAGGAATGGTTCAAAACATAGACATTAAGAAGAGTCAGTTTTCTTGTACTTAGGTCGGCATTGTGACTTTACTATTAAATTCCGATGTAATTTCTGTGTTTCTTCGTCAATAAGAAGGTCAGAGGGATACAGTAAACCTGAAGTGAAGCATCGGAATCTATGACTAGTGTCACAGGAATGGTTCAAACATAGACAGTAAGAAGAGTCAGTTTTCTTGTACTTAAGTCGGCATTGTGCCTTTTGTATTTAATTCCAATGCAATTTCTGTGTTTCATCGTCAATAAGAAGGTCAGAGGGATACAGTAAACCTGAAGTGAAGCATAGGATTCTATAACTAGTGTCACAGGAATGGTTCAAAACTTACACAGTAAGAAGAGTCAGTTATCTTGTACTTAAGTCGGCATTGTGCCTATTGTATTTAATTCCGATGCAATTTCTGTGTTTCATCGTCAATAAGAACTTCAGAAGGATACAGTAAACCTAAAGTGAAACATCGGAATCTATAACTAGTGTCACAGGAATGGTTCAAAACATAGACAGTAAGAAGAGTCAATTTTGTTGTACTTAAGTCGGCATTGTGCATTTTGTATTTAATTCCGTGGCAAATTGTGTGTTTCATCGTCAATACGAAAGTCAGAGGGATAGAGTAAACCTGAAGTGAAGCATCGGAATCTATAACTAGTGTAACTGGAACGGTTCGAACATAGACAGTTAGAAGAGTTAGTTTTCTTTTACTTAAGTCGGCATTGTGACTTTTGTATTTAAATCCGATGCAATTTCTGTGTTTCATCGTCAAGAAGAGGGTCGGAAGGATACAGTAAACCTGAAGTGAAGCATCGGAATCAATAACTAGTGTCACAGGAATGGTTCAAAACATAGACATTAAGAAGAGTCAGTTTTCTTGTACTTAGGTCGGCATTGTGCCTTTTCTATTTAATTCCGATGCAATTTCAGTGTTTCATCGTCAATAGGAAGGTCAGAGGGATACAGTAAACCTGAAGTGAAGCATCGGAATCTATAACTAGCGTAACAGGAATGATTCAAACCACAGACAGTAAGAAGGGTCAGTTATCTCGTACTTAAGTCGGCATTGTGCCTTTTGTATTTAATTCCGAAGCAATTTCTGTGTTTCATCGTCTATAAGAAGGTCAGAGGGATACAGTAAACCTGAAGTAAAGCAACGGAATCTATAACGAGTGTCACATGAATTGTTCACAACATAGACAGTAAGAAGAGACAGTTTTCTTGTACTTAAGTCGGCATTGTGCCTTTTGTATTTAATTCCGAAGCAACTTCTGTGTTTCATCGTCAATAAGAAGGTCGGAGGGGTACAGTAAACCTGACGTGAAGCATCGGAATCTATAACTAGTGTCCCAGGAATGGTTCAAAACATAGACAGTAACAAGAGTCAGTTTCCTTGTACTTAAGTCGGCATTGTGCCTTTTGTATTTAATTCCGATACAATTTCAGTGTTTCACAGTCAATAAGAAAGTCAGAGGCATTCAGTAAACCTGAAGTGAAACATCGGAATCTATTACTAGTGTCACAGGAATGGTTCAAAACATAGACAGTAAGAAGAGTCAGTTTTCTTGTACTTAAGTCGGCATTGTGCCTCTTGTATTTAATTTCGATGCAATTTCGGTGTTTCATCGTCAATACGAAGGTCAGAGCGATACAGTGAACCTAAAGTGAAGCATCGGAATCTATAACTAGTGTCACAGGAATGGTTCAAACATAGACAGTAAGAAGAGTCAGTTTTCTTGTGCTTAAGTCGGCATTGTGCCTTTTGTTTTTAAATCCGATGCAATTTCTGTGTTTCATCGTCAAAAGAAGGTCAGAGGGATACAGCAAACCTGAAGTGAAGCATCGGAATCTATAACTAGTGTCACAGGAATGGTCCAAGCATAGACAGTAAGAAGAGTCAGTTTTCTTGTACTTAAGTCGGCATTGTGCCCTTTGTATTTAATTCCGATGCAATTTCTGTGTTTCATCGTCAAATAGAAGGTCAGAGGGATAGAGTAAACCTGAAGTGAAGCATCGGAATCCATAACTAGTGTCACAGGAATGGTTCAAAACATAGACAGCAAGAAGAGTCAGTTTTCTTGTACTTAAGTCAGCATTGTGCCTTTTGTATTTAATTCCAATGGAATTTCTGTGTTTCATCGTCAATAAGAAGGTCAGAGGGAGACAGTAAACCAGAAGTGAAGCATCGGAATCTATAACTAGTGTCACAGGAATGGTTCAAAACATAGACTGTAAGAAGAGTCAGTTTTCTTGTACTTAAGTCAGCATTGTGCCTTTTGTATTTAATTCCAATGCAATTTCTGTGTTTCATCGTCAATAAGAAGGTCAGAGGCATACAGTGAACCTGATGTGAGCATCGGATCTATAACTAGTGTCACAGGAATGGTTCAAAACATAGACTGTAAGAAGAGTCAGTTTTCTTGTACTTAAGTCGGCATTGTGCCTTTTGTATTTAATTCCGAAGCAAACTCTGTGTTTCATCGTCACTAAGAAGGTCAGGGACATACAGTAAACATGAAGTGAAGCATCGGAATCTATAACTAGTGTAACAGGAATGGTTCAAACCACAGACAGTGAGAAGAGTCAGTAATCTTGTACTTAAGTCGGCATTGTGCATTTTGTATTCAATTCCGAAGCAATTTCTGTGTTTCATCGTCAATACGGAGGTCAGAGTGATACAGTAAACCAGAAGTAAGGCACCGGAATCTATAACGAGTGTCACATAAATGGTTCAAATCATAGACAGTAAGAAGAATTAGTTTTCTTGTACTTAAGTCGGCGTTGAACCTTTTGTTTTAATTCCGATGCAATTTCTGTGTTTCATCGTCAATAAGAAGGTCAGAGGGATACAGTAAACCTGAAGTGAAGCATCGGAATCTATAACTAGTGTCACAGGAATGGTTCAAATCATAGACATTAAGAAGAGTCAGTTTTCTTGTACTTAAGTCGGCATTGTGCCTTTTGTATTTAATTCCGATGCAATTTCTGTGTTTCATCGTCAATAAGAAGGACAGAGGGACACAGTAAACCTGAAGTGAAGCATCGGAATCAATAAGTAGTGTCACAGGAATGGTTCAAATCATAGACAGTAACAAGAGTCAGTTTTCTTGTACTTAAGTCGGCCTTGTGCCTTTTGTATTTAATTCCGATGCAATTTCTGTGTTTCATCGTCAATAAGAAGGACAGAGGGACACAGTAAACCTGAAGTGAAGAATCGGAATCAATAAGTAGTGTCACAGGAATGGTTCAAAACATTGACTGTAAGAAAAGTCAGTTTTCTTGTACTTAAGTCGGAATTGGGCCTCTTGTATTTAATTCCGATGCAATTTCTGTGTTTCATCGTCAATAAGGAGGTCAGAGGGATACAGTAAACCTGAAGTGAAGCATCGGAATCTATAACTAGTGACACAGGAATGGTTCAAAGCAAGGCAGTAAGAAGAGTCAGTTTTCTTGTACTTAAGTCTGCATTGTGCCTTTTGTATTTAATTCCGATGCAATTTCTGTGTTTCATCGTCAATAAGAAGGTCAGAGGGATTCAGTAAACCTGAAGTGAAGCATTGGAGTCTATAATTAGTGTCACAGGAATGGTTCAAAACATAGACAGTAGGAAGAGTCAGTTTTCTTGCACTTAAGTCGGCATTGTGACTTTCGTATTTAATTCCGATCCAATTTCTGTGTTTCACTGTCAAGGAGGAGGAGGAGGAGGATATTAGTGTTTAACGTCCCGTCGACAACGAGGTCATTAGAGACGGAGCGCAAGCTCGGGGGAGGGAGGGATGGGGAAGGAAATCGGCCGTGCCCTTTCAAAGGAACCATCCCGGCATTTGCCTGAACCGATTTAGGGAAATCACGGAAAACCTAAATTAGGATGGCCGGAGACGGGATTGAACCGTCGTCCTCCCGAATGCTAGTCCAGTGAGCTAACCACTTCATCGTCAATACGAAGGTCAGAGGGATACAGTAAACCTGAAGTGAAGCATCGGAATCTATAACTAGTGTCACAGGAATGGTTCAAATATTGACAGTAAGAAGAGTCAGTTTTCTTGTACTTAAGTCGGCATTATGCCTTTTCGATTTAATTCCGATGCAATTTCTGTGTTTCATCGTCAATAAGAAGGTCAGAGGGAAACAGTAAACCTGAAGTGAAGCATCGGAATCTATAACTAGTGTCACAGTAATGGTTCAAAACATAGACAGTAAGAAGAGTCAGTTTTCTTGTACTTAAATCGGCATTGTACTTTTTATATTTAATTCCGATGTAATTACTGTGATTCATCGTCAATAAGAAGGTCAGAGGGATCCAGTAAACCTGAAGTGAAGCATCGGAATCTATAACTAGTGTCACAGGAATGGTTCAAAACATAGACAGTAAGAAGAATCAGTTTTCTTGTACTTAAGTCGGCATTGTGCCTTTTGTATTTAATTCTGATGCAATTTCTGTGTTTCATCGTCAATAAGAAGGTCAGAGGGATACAGTAAACCTGAAGTGAAGCATAGGATTCTATAACTAGTGTCACAGGAATGGTTCAAAACTTACACAGTAAGAAGAGTCAGTTATCTTGTACTTAAGTCGGCATTGTGCCTATTGTATTTAATTCCGATGCAATTTCTGTGTTTCATCGTCAATAAGAACTTCAGAAGGATACAGTAAACCTGAAGTGAAACATCGGAATCTATAACTAGTGTCACAGGAATGGTTGAAAACATAGACAGTAAGAAGAGTCAATTTTCTTGTACTTAAGTCGGCATTGTGCATTTTGTATTTATTTCCGTGGCAAATTGTGTGTTTCATCGTCAATAAGAAGGTCAGAGGGATACAGTAAACCTGAAGTGAAGCATAGGATTCTATAACTAGTGTCACAGGAATGGTTCAAAGCATAGACAGTAAGAAGAGTCAGTTTTCTGGTACTTAAGTCGGCATTGTGCCTTTTGTATTTAATTCCGATGCAATTTTAGTGCTTCATCATCAATAAGAAGGTCAGAGGGATACAGTGAACCTGAAGTGAAGCATCGGAATCTATAACTAGTGTCACAGGAATGGTTCAAAACATAGACAGTAAGAAGAGTCAGTTTTCTTGTACTTAAATCGGCATTGTGCATTTTGTGTTTAATTCCGATGCAATTTCTGTGTTTCATCGTCAATAAGAAGGTCAGAGGGAAACAGTAAACCTGAAGTGAAGCATCGGAATCTATAAGTAGTGTCACATGAATGGTTCTAATCATAGATGGTAAGAAGAGTCAGTTATCTTGTACTTAAGTGGGCATTGTGCCTTTTGTTATTAATTCCGAAGCAATTTCTGTGTTTTATCGTCAATAAAAGGGTCAGAGGGATACAGTAGACCTGAAGTAAAGCATCGGAATCTATAACGAGTGTCACATGAATGGTTCAAATCATAGACAGTAAGAAGAGTCAGTTTTCTTGTACTTAAGTCGGCACTGTGCATTTTGTATTTAATTCCGATGCAAATTCAGTGTTTCATCATCAATAAGAAGGTCAGAGGGATACAGTGAACCTGAAGTGAAGCATCGGAATCTATAACTAGTGTCACAGTAATGGTTCAAAACATAGACAGTAAGAAGAGTCAGTTTTCTTGTACTTAAATCGGCATTGTACCTTTTATATTTAATTCCGATGTAATTACTGTGATTCATCGTCAATAAGAAGGTCAGAGGGATCCAGTAAACCTGAAGTGAAGCATCGGAATCTATAACTAGTGTCACAGGAATGGTTCAAAACATAGACAGTAAGAAGAATCAGTTTTCTTGTACTTAAGTCGGCATTGTGCCTTTTGTATTTTAATTCTGATGCAATTTCTGTGTTTCATCGTCAATAAGAAGGGTCAGAGGGATACAGTAAACCTGAAGTGAAGCATAGGATTCTATAACTAGTGTCACAGGAATGGTTCAAAACTTACACAGTAAGAAGAGTCAGTTATCTTGTACTTAAGTCGGCATTGTGCCTATTGTATTTAATTCCGATGCAATTTCTGTGTTTCATCGTCAATAAGAACTTCAGAAGGATACAGTAAACCTGAAGTGAAACATCGGAATCTATAACTAGTGTCACAGGAATGGTTGAAAACATAGACAGTAAGAAGAGTCAATTTTCTTGTACTTAAGTCGGCATTGTGCATTTTGTATTTATTTCCGTGGCAAATTGTGTGTTTCATCGTCAATACGAAGGTCAGAGGGATAGAGTAAACCTGAAGTGAAGCATCGGAATCTATAACTAGTGTAACTGGAACGGTTCAAACATAGACAGTTAGAAGAGTTAGTTTTCTTTTACTTAAGTCGGCATTGTGACTTTTGTATTTAAATCCGATGCAATTTCTGTGTTTCATCGTCAATAAGAGGGTCGGAAGGATACAGTAAACCTGAAGTGAAGCATCGGAATCAATAACTATGTGTCACAGGAATGGTTCAAAACATAGACATTAAGAAGAGTCAGTTTTCTTGTACTTAGGTCGGCATTGTGCATTTTCTATTTAATTCCGATGCAATTTCAGTGTTTCATCGTCAATAGGAAGGTCAGAGGGATACAGTAAACCTGAAGTGAAGCATCGGAATCTATAACTAGCGAAACAGGAATGATTCAAACCACAGACAGTAAGAAGGGTCAGTTATCTCGTACTTAAGTCGGCATTGTGCCTTTTGTATTTAATTCCGAAGCAATTTCTGTGTTTCATCGTCTATAAGAAGGTCAGAGGGATACAGTAAACCTGAAGTAAAGCAACGGAATCTATAACGAGTGTCACATGAATTGTTCACAACATAGACAGTAAGAAAAGACAGTTTTCTTGTACTTAAGTCGGCATTGTGCCTTTTGTATTTAATTCCGATGCAATTTCTGTGTTTCATCGTCAATAAGAAGGTCGGAGGGATACAGTAAACCTGACGTGAAGCATCGGAATCTATAACTAGTGTCCCAGGAATGGTTCAAAACATAGACAGTAACAAGAGTCAGTTTTCTTGTACTTAAGTCGGCATTGTGCCTTTTGTATTTAATTCCGATACAATTTCAGTGTTTCACAGTCAATAAGAAAGTCAGAGGCATACAGTAAACCTGAAGTGAAACATCGGAATCTATTACTAGTGTCACAGGAATGGTTCAAAACATAGACAGTAAGAAGAGTCAGTTTTCTTGTACTTAAGTCGGCATTGTGCCTCTTGTATTTAATTCCGATGCAATTTCGGTGTTTCATCGTCAATACGAAGGTCAGAGCGATACAGTGAACCTAAAGTGAAGCATCGGTATCTATAACTAGTGTCACAGGAATGGTTCAAACATAGACAGTAAGAAGAGTCAGTTTTCTTGTGCTTAAGTCGGCATTGTGCCTTTCGTTTTTAAATCCGATGCAATTTCTGTGTTTCATCGTCAATAAGAAGGTCAGAGGGATACAGGCAAACCTGAAGTGAAGCATCGGAATCTATAACTAGTGTCACAGGAATGGTTCCAAAGCATAGACAGTAAGAAGAGTCAGTTTTCTTGTACTTAAGTCGGCATTGTGCCTTTTGTATTTAATTCCGATGTCAATTTCTGTGTTTCATCGTCAAAAAAAAGGTCAGAGGGATAGAGTAAACATGAAGTGAAGCATCGGAATCCATAACTAGTGTCACAGGAATGGTTCAAAACATAGACAGCAAGAAGAGTCAGTTTTCTTGTACTTAAGTCAGCATTGTGCCTTTTGTATTTAATTCAATGGAATTTCTGTGTTTCATCGTCAATAAGAAGGTCAGAGGGAGACAGTAAACCAGAAGTGAAGCATCGGAATCTATAACTAGTGTCACAGGATTGGTTGAAAACATAGACAGTAAGAAGAGTCAGTTTTCTTGTACTTAAGTCGGCATTGTGCCTTTTGTATTTAATTCCGAAGCAAATTCTGTGTTTCATCGTCACTAAGAAGGTCAGAGGCATACAGTGAACCTGATGTGAGCATCGGATCTATAACTAGTGTCACAGGAATGGTTCAAAACATAGACTG
Organism: Schistocerca piceifrons; assembly: GCF_021461385.2. NCBI lineage: Eukaryota > Metazoa > Arthropoda > Insecta > Orthoptera > Acrididae > Schistocerca > Schistocerca piceifrons. The sequence goes on from NW_025728428.1 coordinate 36,105, forward strand.
TAAGAAGAGTCAGTTTTCTTGTACTTAAGTCAGCATTGTGCCTTTTGTATTTAATTCCAATGCAATTTCTGTGTTTCATCGTCAATAAGAAGGTCAGAGGCATACAGTGAACCTGATGTGAGCATCGGATCTATAACTAGTGTCACAGGAATGGTTCAAAACATAGACTGTAAGAAGAGTCAGTTTTCTTGTACTTAAGTCGGCATTGTGCCTTTTGTATTTAATTCCGAAGCAAACTCTGTGTTTCATCGTCACTAAGAAGGTCAGGGACATACAGTAAACATGAAGTGAAGCATCGGAATCTATAACTAGTGTAACAGGAATGGTTCAAACCACAGACAGTGAGAAGAGTCAGTAATCTTGTACTTAAGTCGGCATTGTGCATTTTGTATTCAATTCCGAAGCAATTTCTGTGTTTCATCGTCAATACGGAGGTCAGAGTGACACAGTAAACCAGAAGTAAGGCACCGGAATCTATAACGAGTGTCACATGAATGGTTCAAATCATAGACAGTAAGAAGAGTCAGTTTTCTTGTACTTAAGTCGGCGTTGAACCTTTTGTTTTAATTCCGATGCAATGTCTGTGTTTCATCGTCAATAAGAAGGTCAGAGGGATACAGTAAACCTGAAGTGAAGCATCGGAATCTATAACTAGTGTCACAGGAATGGTTTCAAATCATAGACATTAAGAAGAGTCAGTTTTCTTGTACTTAAGTCGGCATTGTGGCCTTTTGTATTTAATTCCGATGCAATTTCTGTGTTTCATCGTCAATAAGAAGGACAGAGGGACACAGTAAACCTGAAGTGAAGCATCGGAATCTATAAGTAGGTGTCACAGGAATGGTTCAAAACATAGACAGTAAGAAGAGTCAGTTTTCTTGCACTTAAGTCGGCATTGGTGACTTTCGTATTTAATTCCGATCCAATTTCTGTGTTTCACTGTCAAGGAGGAGGATGAGGAGGATATTAGTGTTTAACGTCCCGTCGACAACGAGGTCATTAGAGACGGAGCGCAAGCTCGGGGGAGGGAAGGATGGGGAAGGAAATCGGCCGTGCCCTTTCAAAGGAACCATCCCGGCATTTGCCTGAACCGATTTAGGGAAATCACGGAAAACCTAAATTAGGATGGCCGGAGACGGGATTGAACCGTCGTCCTCCCGAATGCGAGTCCAGTGAGCTAACCACTTCATCGTCAATACGAAGGTCAGAGGGATACAGTAAACCTGAAGTGAAGCATCGGAATCTATAACTAGTGTCACAGGAATGGTTCAAATATTGACAGTAAGAAGAGTCAGTTTTCTTGTACTTAAGTCGGCATTGTGCCTTTTCGATTTAATTCCGATGCAATTTCTGTGGATTCATCGTCAATAAGAAGGTCAGAGGGAAACAGTAAACCGGAAGTGAAGAATCGGAATCTATAAGTAGTGTCACAGGAATGGTTCAAATCAAAGACGGTAAGAAGAGTCTGTTATCTTGTACTTAAGTCGGCATTGTGCCTTTTGTTATTAATTCCGAAGCAATTTCTGTGTTTCAACGTTAATAAAATGCTCAGAGGGATACAGTAAACCTGAAGTAAAGCATCGGAATCTATAACGAGTGTCACATGAATGGTTCAAAACATAGACAGTAAGAAGAGTCAGTTTTCTTGTACTTAAGTCGGCATTGTGCCTTTTTTTTTTAATTCCGATGCAATTTCTGTGTTTCATCGTCAATAAGAAGGTCAGAGGCATACAATAAATTTGAAGTGAAGCATCGGAATCTATAACAAGTGTCACAGGAATGGTTCAAAGCATAGACAGTAAGAAGAGTCAGTTTTCTGGTACTTAAGTCGGCATTGTGCCTTTTGTATTTAATTCCGATGCAATTTTAGTGTTTCATCATCAATAAGAAGGTCAGAGGGTTACAGTGAACCTGAAGTGAAGCATCGGAATCTATAACTAGTGTCACAGGAATGGTTCAAAACTTAGACAGTAAGAAGAGTCAGTTTTCTTGTACTAAAGTCGGCATTGTGCATTTTGTATTTAATTCCGATGCAATTTCTGTGTTTCATCGTCAATAAGAAGGTCAGAGGGAAACAGTAAACCTGAAGTGAAGCATCGGAATCTATAAGTAGTGTCACATGAATGGTTCTAATCATAGATGGTAAGAAGAGTCAGTTATCTTGTACTTAAGTGGGCATTGTGCCTTTTGTTATTAATTCCGAAGCAATTTCTGTGTTTTATCGTCAATAAAAGGGTCAGAGGGATACAGTAGACCTGAAGTAAAGCATCGGAATCTATAACGAGTGTCACATGAATGGTTCAAATCATAGACAGTAAGAAGAGTCAGTTTTCTTGTACTTAAGTCGGCACTGTGCATTTTGTATTTAATTCCGATGCAATTTCAGTGTTTCATCATCAATAAGAAGGTCAGAGGGATACAGTGAACCTGAAGTGAAGCATCGGAATCTATAACTAGTGTCACAGTAATGGTTCAAAACATAGACAGTAAGAAGAGTCAGTTTTCTTGTACTTCAATCGGCATTGTACCTTTTATATTTAATTCCGATGTAATTACTGTGATTCATCGTCAATAAGAAGGTCAGAGGGATCCAGTAAACCTAAAGTGAAGCATCGGAATCTATAACTAGTGTCACAGGAACGGTTCAAAACATAGACTGTAAGAAGAATCAGTTTTCTTGTACTTAAGTCGGCATTGTGCCTTTTGTATTTAATTCCGAAGCAAATTCTGTGTTTCATCGTCACTAAGAAGGTCAGAGGCATACAGTGGACCTGATGTGAGCATCGGATCTATAACTAGTGTCACAGGAATGGTTCAAAACATAGACTGTAAGAAGAGTCAGTTTTCTTGTACTTAAGTCAGCATTGTGCCTTTTGTATTTAATTCCAATGCTATTTCTGTGTTTCATCGTCAATATGAAGGTCAGAGGGATACAGTAAACCTGAAGTGAAGCATCGGAATCTATGACTAGTGTCACAGGAATGGTTCAAACATAGACAGTAAGAAGAGTCAGTTTTCTTGTACTTAAGTCGGCATTGTGCCTTTTGTATTTAATTCTGATGCAATTTCTGTGTTTCATCGTCAATAAGAAGGTCAGAGGGATACAGTAAACCTGAAGTGAAGCATAGGATTCTATAACTAGTGTCACAGGAATGGTTCAAAACTTACACAGTAAGAAGAGTCAGTTATCTTGTACTTAAGTCGGCATTGTGCCTATTGTATTTAATTCCGATGCAATTTCTGTGTTTCATCGTCAATAAGAACTTCAGAAGGATACAGTAAACCTGAAGTGAAACATCGGAATCTATAACTAGTGTCACAGGAATGGTTCAAAACATAGACAGTAAGGAGAGTCAATTTTCTTGTACTTAAGTCGGCATTGTGCATTTTGTATTTAATTCCGTGGCAAATTGTGTGTTTCATCGTCAATACGAAGGTCAGAGGGATACAGTAAACCTGAAGTGAAGCATCGGAATCTATAACTAGTGTAACTGGAACGGTTCAAACATAGACAGTTAGAAGAGTTAGTTTTCTATTACTTAAGTCGGCATTGTGACTTTTGTATTTAAATCCGATGCAATTTCTGTGTTTCATCGTCAATAAGAAGGTCGGAAGGATACAGTAAACCTGAAGTGAAGCATCGGAATCAATAACTAGTGTCACAGGAATGGTTCAAAACATAGACATTAAGAAGAGTCAGTTTTCTTGTACTTAGGTCGGCATTGTGCTTTTTCTATTTAATTCCGATGCAATTTCAGTGTTTCATCGTCAATAGGAAGGTCAGAGGGATACAGTAAACCTGAAGTGAAGCATCGGAATCTATAACTAGCGTAACAGGAATGGTTCAAACCACAGACAGTAAGAAGGGTCAGTTATCTCGTACTTAAGTCGGCATTGTGCCTTTTGTATTTAATTCCGAAGCAATTTCTGTGTTTCATCGTCAATAAGAAGGTCAGAGGGATACAGTAAACCTGAAGTAAAGCAACGGAATCTATAACGAGTGTCACATGAAATGTTCACAACATAGACAGTAAGAAGAGACAGTTTTCTTGTACTTAAGTCGGCATTGTGCCTTTTGTATTTAATTCCGATGCAATTTCTGTGTTTCATCGTCAATAAGATGGTCAGAGGGATACAGTAAACCTGACGTGAAGCATCGGAATCTATAACTAGTGTCCCAGGAATGGTTCAAAACATAGACAGTAACAAGAGTCAGTTTTCTTGTACTTAAGTCGGCATTGTGCCTTTTGTATTTAATTCCGATACAATTTCAGTGTTTCACAGTCAATAAGAAAGTCAGAGGCATACAGTAAAACTGAAGTGAAACATCGGAATCTATTACTAGTGTCACAGGAATGGTTCAAAACATAGACAGTAAGAAGAGTCAGTTTTCTTGTACTTAAGTCGGCATTGTGCCTCTTGTATTTAATTCCGATGCATTTTCGGTGTTTCATCGTCAATAAGAAGGTCAGAGCGATACAGTGAACCTAAAGTGAAGCATCGGAATCTATAACTAGTGTCACAGGAATGGTTCAAACTTAGACAGTAAGAAGAGTCAGTTTTCTTGTACTTAAGTCGGCATTGTGCCTTTTGTTTTTAAATCCGATGCAATTTCTGTGTTTCATCGTCAATAAGAAGGTCAGAGGGATACAGCAAACCTGAAGTGAAGCATCGGAATCTATAACTAGTGTCACAGGAATGGTTCAAAGCATAGACAGTAAGAAGAGTCAGTTTTCTTGTACTTAAGTCGGCATTGTGCCTTTTGTATTTAATTCCGATGCAATTTCTGTGTTTCATCGTCAAAAAGAAGGTCAGAGGGATACAGTAAACCTGAAGTGAAGCATCGGAATCCATAACTAGTGTCACAGGAGTGGTTCAAAACATTGACAGTAAGAAGAGTCAGTTTTCTTGTACTTAAGTCAGCATTGTGCCTTTTGTATTTAATTCCAATGGAATTTCTGTGTTTCATCGTCAATAAGAAGGTCAGAGGGATACAGTAAACCAGAAGTGAAGCATCGGAATCTATAACTAGTGTCACAGGATTGGTTGAAAACATAGACAGTAAGAAGAGTCAGTTTTCTTGTACTTAAGTCGGCATTGTGCCTTTTGTATTTAATTCCGAAGCAAATTCTGTGTTTCATCGTCACTAAGAAGGTCAGAGGCATACAGTGAACCTGATGTGAGCATCGGATCTATAACTAGTGTCACAGGAATGGTTCAAAACATAGACTGTAAGAAGAGTCAGTTTTCTTGTACTTAAGTCAGCATTGTGCCTTTTGTATTTAATTCCAATGCAATTTCTGTGTTTCATCGTCAATAAGAAGGTCAGAGGAATACAGTGAAACTGATGTGAGCATCGGATCTATAACTAGTGTCACAGGAATGGTTCAAAACATAGACTGTAAGAAGAGTCAGTTTTCTTGTACTTAAGTCGGCATTGTGCCTTTTGTTATTAATTCCGAAGCAATTTCTGTGTTTCAACGTTAATAAAATGCTCAGAGGGATACAGTAAACCTGAAGTAAAGCATCGGAATCTATAACGAGTGTCACATGAATGGTTCAAAACATAGACAGTAAGAAGAGTCAGTTTTCTTGTACTTAAGTCGGCATTGTGCCTTTTTTTTTTAATTCCGATGCAATTTCTGTGTTTCATCGTCAATAAGAAGGTCAGAGGCATACAATAAATTTGAAGTGAAGCATCGGAATCTATAACAAGTGTCACAGGAATGGTTCAAAGCATAGACAGTAAGAAGAGTCAGTTTTCTGGTACTTAAGTCGGCATTGTGCCTTTTGTATTTAATTCCGATGCAATTTTAGTGTTTCATCATCAATAAGAAGGTCAGAGGGATACAGTGAACCTGAAGTGAAGCATCGGAATCTATAACTAGTGTCACAGGAATGGTTCAAAACTTAGACAGTAAGAAGAGTCAGTTTTCTTGTACTAAAGTCGGCATTGTGCATTTTGTATTTAATTCCGATGCAATTTCTGTGTTTCATTGTCAATAAGAAGGTCAGAGGGAAACAGTAAACCTGAAGTGAAGCATCGGAATCTATAAGTAGTGTCACATGAATGGTTCTAATCATAGATGGTAAGAAGAGTCAGTTATCTTGTACTTAAGTGGGCATTGTGCCTTTTGTTATTAATTCCGAAGCAATTTCTGTGTTTTATCGTCAATAAAAGGGTCAGAGGGATACAGTAGACCTGAAGTAAAGCATCGGAATCTATAACGAGTGTCACAAGAATGGTTCAAATCATAGACAGTAAGAAGAGTCAGTTTTCTTGTACTTAAGCCGGCACTGTGCATTTTGTATTTAATTCCGATGCAATTTCAGTGTTTCATCATCAATAAGAAGGTCAGAGGGATACAGTGAACCTGAAGTGAAGCATCGGAATCTATAACTAGTGTCACAGTAATGGTTCAAAACATAGACAGTAAGAAGAGTCAGTTTTCTTGTACTTAAATCGGCATTGTACCTTTTATATTTAATTCCGATGTAATTACTGTGATTCATCGTCAATAAGAAGGTCAGAGGGATCCAGTAAACCTAAAGTGAAGCATCGGAATCTATAACTAGTGTCACAGGAACGGTTCAAAACATAGACAGTAAGAAGAATCAGTTTTCTTGTACTTAAGTCGGCATTGTGCCTTTTGTATTTAATTCCGAAGCAAATTCTGTGTTTCATCGTCACTAAGAAGGTCAGAGGCATACAGTGAACCTGATGTGAGCATCGGATCTATAACTAGTGTCACAGGAATGGTTCAAAACATAGACTGTAAGAAGAGTCAGTTTTCTTGTACTTAAGTCAGCATTGTGCCTTTTGTATTTAATTCCAATGCTATTTCTGTGTTTCATCGTCAATATGAAGGTCAGAGGGATACAGTAAACCTGAAGTGAAGCATCGGAATCTATGACTAGTGTCACAGGAATGGTTCAAACATAGACAGTAAGAAGAGTCAGTTTTCTTGTACTTAAGTCGGCATTGTGCCTTTTGTATTTAATTCTGATGCAATTTCTGTGTTTCATCGTCAATAAGAAGGTCAGAGGGATACAGTAAACCTGAAGTGAAGCATAGGATTCTATAACTAGTGTCACAGGAATGGTTCAAAACTTAGACAGTAAGAAGAGTCAGTTATCTTGTACTTAAGTCGGCATTGTGCCTATTGTATTTAATTCCGATGCAATTTCTGTGTTTCATCGTCAATAAGAACTTCAGAAGGATACAGTAAACCTGAAGTGAAACATCGGAATCTATAACTAGTGTCACAGGAATGGTTCAAAACATAGACAGTAAGGAGAGTCAATTTTCTTGTACTTAAGTCGGCATTGTGCATTTTGTATTTAATTCCGTGGCAAATTGTGTGTTTCATCGTCAATACGAAGGTCAGAGGGATACAGTAAACCTGAAGTGAAGCATCGGAATCTATAACTAGTGTAACTGGAACGGTTCAAACATAGACAGTTAGAAGAGTTAGTTTTCTATTACTTAAGTCGGCATTGTGACTTTTGTATTTAAATCCGATGCAATTTCTGTGTTTCATCGTCAATAAGAAGGTCGGAAGGATACAGTAAACCTGAAGTGAAGCATCGGAATCAATAACTAGTGTCACAGGAATGGTTCAAAACATAGACATTAAGAAGAGTCAGTTTTCTTGTACTTAGGTCGGCATTGTGCTTTTTCTATTTAATTCCGATGCAATTTCAGTGTTTCATCGTCAATAGGAAGGTCAGAGGGATACAGTAAACCTGAAGTGAAGCATCGGAATCTATAACTAGCGTAACAGGAATGGTTCAAACCACAGACAGTAAGAAGGGTCAGTTATCTCGTACTTAAGTCGGCATTGTGCCTTTTGTATTTAATTCCGAAGCAATTTCTGTGTTTCATCGTCAATAAGAAGGTCAGAGGGATACAGTAAACCTGAAGTAAAGCAACGGAATCTATAACGAGTGTCACATGAAATGTTCACAACATAGACAGTAAGAAGAGACAGTTTTCTTGTACTTAAGTCGGCATTGTGCCTTTTGTATTTAATTCCGATGCAATTTCTGTGTTTCATCGTCAATAAGATGGTCAGAGGGATACAGTAAACCTGACGTGAAGCATCGGAATCTATAACTAGTGTCCCAGGAATGGTTCAAAACATAGACAGTAACAAGAGTCAGTTTTCTTGTACTTAAGTCGGCATTGTGCCTTTTGTATTTAATTCCGATACAATTTCAGTGTTTCACAGTCAATAAGAAAGTCAGAGGCATACAGTAAAACTGAAGTGAAACATCGGAATCTATTACTAGTGTCACAGGAATGGTTCAAAACATAGACAGTAAGAAGAGTCAGTTTTCTTGTACTTAAGTCGGCATTGTGCCTCTTGTATTTAATTCCGATGCATTTTCGGTGTTTCATCGTCAATAAGAAGGTCAGAGCGATACAGTGAACCTAAAGTGAAGCATCGGAATCTATAACTAGTGTCACAGGAATGGTTCAAACTTAGACAGTAAGAAGAGTCAGTTTTCTTGTACTTAAGTCGGCATTGTGCCTTTTGTTTTTAAATCCGATGCAATTTCTGTGTTTCATCGTCAATAAGAAGGTCAGAGGGATACAGCAAACCTGAAGTGAAGCATCGGAATCTATAACTAGTGTCACAGGAATGGTTCAAAGCATAGACAGTAAGAAGAGTCAGTTTTCTTGTACTTAAGTCGGCATTGTGCCTTTTGTATTTAATTCCGATGCAATTTCTGTGTTTCATCGTCAAAAAGAAGGTCAGAGGGATACAGTAAACCTGAAGTGAAGCATCGGAATCCATAACTAGTGTCACAGGAGTGGTTCAAAACATTGACAGTAAGAAGAGTCAGTTTTCTTGTACTTAAGTCAGCATTGTGCCTTTTGTATTTAATTCCAATGGAATTTCTGTGTTTCATCGTCAATAAGAAGGTCAGAGGGATACAGTAAACCAGAAGTGAAGCATCGGAATCTATAACTAGTGTCACAGGATTGGTTGAAAACATAGACAGTAAGAAGAGTCAGTTTTCTTGTACTTAAGTCGGCATTGTGCCTTTTGTATTTAATTCCGAAGCAAATTCTGTGTTTCATCGTCACTAAGAAGGTCAGAGGCATACAGTGAACCTGATGTGAGCATCGGATCTATAACTAGTGTCACAGGAATGGTTCAAAACATAGACTGTAAGAAGAGTCAGTTTTCTTGTACTTAAGTCAGCATTGTGCCTTTTGTATTTAATTCCAATGCAATTTCTGTGTTTCATCGTCAATAAGAAGGTCAGAGGAATACAGTGAACCTGATGTGAGCATCGGATCTATAACTAGTGTCACAGGAATGGTTCAAAACATAGACTGTAAGAAGAGTCAGTTTTCTTGTACTTAAGTCGGCATTGTGCCTTTTGTATTTAATTCCGAAGCAAACTCTGTGTTTCATCATCACTAAGAAGGTCAGGGACATACAGTAAACATGAAGTGAAGCATCGGAATCTATAACTAGTGTAACAGGAATGGTTCAAACCACAGACAGTGAGAAGAGTCAGTAATCTTGTACTTAAGTCGGCATTGTGCATTTTGTATTCACTTCCGAAGCAATTTCTGTGTTTCATCGTCAATACGGAGGTCAGAGTGATACAGTAAACCAGAAGTAAGGCACCGGAATCTATAACGAGTGTCACATGAATGGTTCAAATCATAGACAGTAAGAAGAGTCAGTTTTCTTGTACTTAAGTCAGCATTGTGCCTTTTGTATTTAATTCCAATGGAATTTCTGTGTTTCATCGTCAATAAGAAGGACAGAGGGACACAGTAAACCTGAAGTGAAGCATCGGAATCAATAAGTAGTGTCACAGGAATGGTTCAATACATTGACTGTAAGAAAAGTCAGTTTTCTTGTACTTAAGTCGGCATTGTGCCTCTTGTATTTAATTCCGATGCAATTTCTGTGTTTCATCGTCAATAAGGAGGTCAGAGGGATACAGTAAACCTGATGTGAAGCATCAGAATCTATAACTAGTGACACAGGAATGGTTCAAAACAAGGCAGTAAGAAGAGTCAGTTTTCTTGTACTTAAGTCGGCATTGTGCCTTTTGTATTTAATTCCGACGCAATTTCTGTGTTTCATCGTCAATAAGAAGGTCAGAGGGATTCAGTAAACCTGAAGTGAAGCATTGGAGTCTATAATTAGTGTCACAGGAATGGTTCAAAACATAGACAGTAAGAAGAGTCAGTTTTCTTGCACTTAAGTCGGCATTGTGACTTTCGTATGTAATTCCGATCCAATTTCTGTGTTTCATTGTCAAGGAGGAGGAGGAGGAGGATATTAGTGATTAACGTCCCGTCGACAACGAGGTCATAAGAGACGGAGCGCAAGCTCGGGGGAGGGAAGGATGGGGAAGGAAATCGGCCGTGCCCTTTCAAAGGAACCATCCCGGCATTTGCCTGAACCGATTTAGGGAAATCACGGAAAACCTAAATTAGGATGGCCGGAGGCGGGATTGAACCGTCGTCCTCCCGAATGCGAGTCCAGTGAGCTAACCACTTCATCGTCAATACGAAGGTCAGAGGGATACAGTAAACCTGAAGTGAAGCATCGGAATCTATAACTAGTGTCACAGGAATGGTTCAAAACATAGACAGTAAGAAGAGTCAGTTTTCTTGTACTTAAGTCGGCATTGTGCATTTTGTATTTAATTCCGATGCAATTTCTGTGTTTCATCGTCAATAAGAAGGTCAGAGGGAAACAGTAAACCTGAAGTGAAGCATCGGAATCTATAAGTAGTGTCACATGAATGGTTCTAATCATAGATGGTAAGAAGAGTCAGTTATCTTGTACTTAAGTGGGCATTGTGCCTTTTGTTATTAATTCCGAAGCAATTTCTGTGTTTCATCGTCAATAAAAGGGTCAGAGGGATACAGTAGACCTGAAGTAAAGCATCGGAATCTATAACGAGTGTCACATGAATGGTTCAAAACATAGACAGTAAGAAGAGTCAGTTTTCTTGTACTTAAGTCGGCACTGTGCATTTTGTATTTAATTCCGATGCAATTTCAGTGTTTCATCATCAATAAGAAGGTCAGAGGGATACAGTGAACCTGAAGTGAAGCATCGGAATCTATAACTAGTGTCACAGTAATGGTTCAAAACATAGACAGTAAGAAGGGTCAGTTTTCTTGTACTTAAATCGGCATTGTACCTTTTATATTTAATTCCGATGTAATTACTGTGATTCATCGTCAATAAGAAGGTCAGAGCGATCCAGTAAACCTGAAGTGAAGCATCGGAATCTATAACTAGTGTCACAGGAATGGTTCAAAACATAGACAGTAAGAAGAGTCAGTATTCTTGTACTTAAGTCGGCATTGTGCCTTTTGTATTTAATTCCGAAGCAAATTCTGTGTTTCATCGTCACTAAGAAGGTCAGAGGCATACAGTGAACCTGATGTGAGCATCGGATCTATAACTAGTGTCACAGGAATGGTTCAAAACGTAGACTGTAAGAAGAGTCAGTTTTCTTGTACTTAAGTCAGCATTGTGCCTTTTGTATTTAATTCCAATGCAATTTCTGTGTTTCATCGTCAATAAGAAGGTCAGAGGGAAACAGTAAACCGGAAGTGAAGAATCGGAATCTATAAGTAGTGTCACAGGAATCGTTCAAATCAAAGACGGTAAGAAGAGTCTGTTATCTTGTACTTAAGTCGGCATTGTGCCTTTTGTTATTAATTCCGAAGCAATTTCTGCGTTTCATCGTTAATAAAATGCTCAGAGGGATACAGTAAACCTGAAGTAAAGCATCGGAATCTATAACGAGTGTCACATGAATGGTTCAAAACATAGACAGTAAGAAGTGTCAGTTTTCTTGTACTTAAGTCGGCATTGTGCCTTTTGTATTTAATTGCGATGCAATTTCTGTGTTTCATCGTCAATAAGAAGGTCAGAGGCATACAATAAATTTGAAGTGAAGCATCGGAATCTATAACAAGTGTCACAGGAATGGTTCAAAGCATAGACAGTAAGAAGAGTCAATTTTCTGGTACTTAAGTCGGCATTGTGCCTTTTGTATTTAATTCCGATGCAATTTTAGTGTTTCATCATCAATAAGAAGGTCAGAGGGATACAGTGAACCTGAAGTGAAGCATCGGAATGTATAACTAGTGTCACAGGAATGGTTCAAAACATAGACAGTAAGAAGAGTCAGTTTTCTTGTACTTAAGTCGGCATTGTGCATTTTGTATTTAATTCCGATGCAATTTCTGTGTTTCATCGTCAATAAGAAGGTCAGAGGGAAACAGTAAACCTGAAGTGAAGCATCGGAATCTATAAGTAGTGTCACATGAATGGTTCTAATCATAGATGGTAAGAAGAGTCAGTTATCTTGTACTTAAGTGGGCATTGTGCCTTTTGTTATTAATTCCGAAGCAATTTCTGTGTTTCATCGTCAATAAAAGGGTCAGAGGGATACAGTAGACCTGAAGTAAAGCATCGGAATCTATAACGAGTGTCACATGAATGGTTCAAAACATAGACAGTAAGAAGAGTCAGTTTTCTTGTACTTAAGTTGGCACTGTGCATTTTGTACTTAATTCCGATGCAATTTCAGTGTTTCATCATCAATAAGAAGGTCAGAGGGATACAGTGAACCTGAAGTGAAGCATCGGAATCAATAACTAGTGTCACAGTAATGGTTCAAAACATAGACAGTAAGAAGAGTCCGTTCTCTTGTACTTAAATCGGCATTGTACCTTTTATATTTAATTCCGATGTAATTACTGTGATTCATCGTCAATAAGAAGGTCAGAGGGATCCAGTAAACCTGAAGTGAAGCATCGGAATCTATAACTAGTGTCACAGGAATGGTTCAAAACATAGACAGTAAGAAGAGTCAGTTTTCTTGTACTTAAGTCGGCATTGTGCCTTTTGTATTTAATTCCGAAGCAAATTCTGTGTTTCATCGTCACTAAGAAGGTCAGAGGCATACAGTGAAACTGATGTGAGCATCGGATCTATAACTAGTGTCACAGGAATGGTTCAAAACATAGACTGTAAGAAGAGTCAGTTTTCTTGTACTTAAGTCAGCATTGTGCCTTTTGTATTTAATTCCAATGCAATTTCTGTGTTTCATCGTCAATAAGAAGGTCAGAGGGATACAGTAAACCTGAAGTGAAGCATGGGAATCTATGACTAGTGTCACAGGAATGGTTCAAACATAGACAGTAAGAAGAGTCAGTTTTCTTGTACTTAAGTCGGCATTGTGCCTTTTGTATTTAATTCTGATGCAATTTCTGTGTTTCATCGTCAATAAGAAGGTCAGAGGGATACAGTAAACCTGAAGTGAAGCATAGGATTCTATAACTAGTGTCACAGGAATGGTTCAAAACTTACACAGTAAGAAGAGTCAGTTATCTTGTACTTAAGTCGGCATTGTGCCTATTGTATTTAATTCCGATGCAATTTCTGTGTTTCATCGTCAATAAGAACTTCAGAAGGACACAGTAAACCTGAAGTGAAACATCGGAATCTATAACTAGTGTCACAGGAATGGTTCAAAACATAGACAGTAAGAAGAGTCAATTTTCTTGTACTTAAGTCGGCATTGTGCATTTTGTATTTAATTCCGTGGCAAATTGTGTGTTTCATCGTCAATACGAAGGTCAGAGGGATACAGTAAACCTGAAGTGAAGCATCGGAATCTATAACTAGTGTAACAGGAACGGTTCAAACATAGACAGTTAGAAGAGTTAGTTTTCTTTTACTTAAGTCGGCATTGTGACTTTTGTATTTAAATCCGATGCAATTTCAGTGTTTCATCATCAATAAGAAGGTCAGAGGGATACAGTAAATCTGAAGTGAAGCATCGGAATCAATAACTAGTGTCACAGGAATGGTTCAAAACATAGACATTAAGAAGAGTCTGTTTTCTTGTACTTAGGTCGGCATTGTGCCTTTTCTATTTAATTCCGATGCAATTTCAGTGTTTCATCGTCAATAGGAAGGTCAGAGGGATACAGTAAACCTGAAGTGAAGCATCGGAATCTATAACTAGCGTAACAGGAATGGTTCAAACCACAGACAGTAAGAAGGGTCAGTTATCTCGTACTTAAGTCGGCATTGTGCCTTTTGTATTTAATTCCGAAGCAATTTCTGTGTTTCATCGTCAATAAGAAGGTCAGAGGGATACAGTAAACCTGAAGTAAAGCATCGGAATCTATAACGAGTGTCACATGAATTGTTCACAACATAGACAGTAAGAAGAGACAGTTTTCTTGTACTTAAGTCGGCATTGTGCCTTTTGTATTTAATTCCGATGCAATTTCTGTGTTTCATCGTCAATAAGAAGGTCAGAGGGATACAGTAAACCTGACGTGAAGCATCGGAATCTATAACTAGTGCCCCAGGAATGGTTCAAAACATAGACAGTAACAAGAGTCAGTTTTCTTGTACTTAAGTCGGCATTGTGCCTTTTGTATTTAATTCCGATACAATTTCAGTGTTTCACAGTCAATAAGAAAGTCAGAGGCATACAGTAAACCTGAAGTGAAACATCGGAATCTATTACTAGTGTCACAGGAATGGTTCAAAACATAGACAGTAAGAAGAGTCAGTTTTCTTGTACTTAAGTCGGCATTGTGCCTCTTGTATTTAATTCCGATGCAATTTCGGTGTTTCATCGTCAATAAGAAGGTCAGAGCGATACAGTGAACCTAAATTGAAGCATCGGAATCTATAACTAGTGTCACAGGAATGGTTCAAACATAGACAGTAAGAAGAGTCAGTTTTCTTGTACTTAAGTCGGCATTGTGCCTTTTGTTTTTAAATCCGATGCAATTTCTGTGTTTCATCGTCAATAAGAAGGTCAGAGGGATACAGCAAACCTGAAGTGAAGCATCGGAATCTATAAGTAGTGTCACAGGAATGGATCAAAGCATAGACAGTAAGAAGAGTCAGTTTTCTTGGTCTTAAGTCGGCATTGTGCCTTTTGTATTTAATTCCGAAGCAATTTCTGTGTTTCATCGTCAAAAAGAAGGACAGAGGGATGCAGTAAACCTGAAGTGAAGCATCGGAATCCATAACTAGTGTCACAGGAATGGTTCAAAACATAGACAGTAAGAAGAGTCAGTTTTCTTGTACTTAAGTCAGCATTGTGCCTTTTGTATTTAATTCCAATGGAATTTCTGTGTTCCATCGTCAATAAGAAGGTCAGAGGGTTACAGTAAACCATAAGTGTAGCATCGGAATCTATAACTAGTGTCACAGGATTGGATTGAAAACATAGACAGTAAGAAGAGTCAGTTTTCTTGTACTTAAGTCGGCATTGTGCCTTTTGTATTTAATTCCGAAGCAAACTCTGTGTTTCATCGTCACTAAGAAGGTCAGGGACATACAGTAAACATGAAGTGAAGCATCGGAATCTATAACTAGTGTAACAGGAATGGTTCAAACCACAGACAGTGAGAAGAGTCAGTAATCTTGTACTTAAGTCGGCATTGTGCATTTTGTATTCAAATCCGAAGCAATTTCTGTGTTTCATCGTCAATACGGAGGTCAGAGTGATACAGTAAACCACCGGAATCTATAACGAGTGTCACATGAATGGTTCAAATCATAGACACTAAGAAGAGTCAGTTTTCTTATACTTAAGTCGGCGTTGAACCTTTTGTTTTAATTCCGATGAAATTTCTGTGTTTCATCGTCAATACGAAGGTCAGAGGGATACAGTAAACCTGAAGTGAAGCATCGGAATCTATAACTAGTGTCACAGGAATGGTTCAAATCATAGACAGTAAGAAGAGTCAGTTTTCTTGTACTTAAGTCGGCATTGTGCCTTTTGTATTTAATTCCGATGCAATTTCTGTGTTTCATCGTCAATAAGAAGGACAGAGAGACACAGTAAACCTCAAGTGAAGCATCGGAATCTATAAGTAGTGTCACAGGAATGGTTCAAATCATAGACAGTAACAAGAGTCAGTTTTCTTGTACTTAAGTCGGCCTTGTGCCTTTTGTATTTAATTCCGATGCAATTTCTGTGTTTCACCGTCAATAAGAAGGACAGAGGGACACAGTAAACCTGAAGTGAAACATCGGAATCAATAAGTAGTGTCACAGGAATGGTTCAAAACATTGACTGTAAGAAAAGTCAGTTTTCTTGTACTTAAGTCGGCATTGTGCCTCTTGTATTTAATTCCGATGCAATTTCTGTGTTTCATCGTCAATAAGGAGGTCAGAGGGATACAGTTAACCTGAAGAGAAGCATCAGAATCTATAACTAGTGACACAGGAATGGTTCAAAACAAGGCAGTAAGAAGAGTCAGTTTTCTTGTACTTAAGTCGGCATTGTGCCTTTTGTATTTAATTCCGATGCAATTTCTGTGTTTCATCGTCAATAAGAAGGTCAGAGGGATTCAGTAAACCTGAAGTGAAGCATTGGAGTCTATAATTAGTGTCACAGGAATGGTTCAAAACATAGACAGTAAGAAGAGTCAGTTTTCTTGCACTTAAGTCGGCATTGTGACTTTCGTATTTAATTCCGATCCAATTTCTGTGTTTCATTGTCAAGGAGGAGGAGGAAGGAGGATATTAGTGTTTAACGTCCCGTCGACAACGAGGTCATTAGAGACGGAGCGCAAGCTCGGGGGAGGGAAGGATGGGGAAGGAAATCGGCCGTGCCCTTTCAAAGGAACCATCCCGGCATTTGCCTGAACCGATTTAGGGAAATCACGGAAAACCTAAATCAGGATGGCCGGAGACGGGATTGGACCGTCGTCCTCCCGAATGCGAGTCCAGTGAGCTAACCACTTCATCGTCAATAAGAAGGTCAGAGGGATACAGTAAACCTGAAGTGAAGCATCGGAATCTATAACTAGTGTCACAGGAATGGTTCAAAACATAGACAGTAAGAAGAGTCAGTTTTCTTGTACTTAAGTCGGCATTGTGCCTTTTGTATTTAATTCCGAAGCAAATTCTGTGTTTCATCGTCACTAAGAAGGTCAGAGGCATACAGTGAAACTGATGTGAGCATCGGATCTATAACTAGTGTCACAGGAATGGTTCAAAACATAGACTGTAAGAAGAGTCAGTTTTCTTGTACTTAAGTCAGCATTGTGCCTTTTGTATTTAATTCCAATGCAATTTCTGTGTTTCATCGTCAATAAGAAGGTCAGAGGGATACAGTAAACCTGAAGTGAAGCATGGGAATCTATGACTAGTGTCACAGGAATGGTTCAAACATAGACAGTAAGAAGAGTCAGTTTTCTTGTACTTAAGTCGGCATTGTGCCTTTTGTATTTAATTCTGATGCAATTTCTGTGTTTCATCGTCAATAAGAAGGTCAGAGGGATACAGTAAACCTGAAGTGAAGCATAGGATTCTATAACTAGTGTCACAGGAATGGTTCAAAACTTACACAGTAAGAAGAGTCAGTTATCTTGTACTTAAGTCGGCATTGTGCCTATTGTATTTAATTCCGATGCAATTTCTGTGTTTCATCGTCAATAAGAACTTCAGAAGGACACAGTAAACCTGAAGTGAAACATCGGAATCTATAACTAGTGTCACAGGAATGGTTCAAAACATAGACAGTAAGAAGAGTCAATTTTCTTGTACTTAAGTCGGCATTGTGCATTTTGTATTTAATTCCGTGGCAAATTGTGTGTTTCATCGTCAATACGAAGGTCAGAGGGATACAGTAAACCTGAAGTGAAGCATCGGAATCTATAACTAGTGTAACAGGAACGGTTCAAACATAGACAGTTAGAAGAGTTAGTTTTCTTTTACTTAAGTCGGCATTGTGACTTTTGTATTTAAATCCGATGCAATTTCAGTGTTTCATCATCAATAAGAAGGTCAGAGGGATACAGTAAATCTGAAGTGAAGCATCGGAATCAATAACTAGTGTCACAGGAATGGTTCAAAACATAGACATTAAGAAGAGTCTGTTTTCTTGTACTTAGGTCGGCATTGTGCCTTTTCTATTTAATTCCGATGCAATTTCAGTGTTTCATCGTCAATAGGAAGGTCAGAGGGATACAGTAAACCTGAAGTGAAGCATCGGAATCTATAACTAGCGTAACAGGAATGGTTCAAACCACAGACAGTAAGAAGGGTCAGTTATCTCGTACTTAAGTCGGCATTGTGCCTTTTGTATTTAATTCCGAAGCAATTTCTGTGTTTCATCGTCAATAAGAAGGTCAGAGGGATACAGTAAACCTGAAGTAAAGCATCGGAATCTATAACGAGTGTCACATGAATTGTTCACAACATAGACAGTAAGAAGAGACAGTTTTCTTGTACTTAAGTCGGCATTGTGCCTTTTGTATTTAATTCCGATGCAATTTCTGTGTTTCATCGTCAATAAGAAGGTCAGAGGGATACAGTAAACCTGACGTGAAGCATCGGAATCTATAACTAGTGCCCCAGGAATGGTTCAAAACATAGACAGTAACAAGAGTCAGTTTTCTTGTACTTAAGTCGGCATTGTGCCTTTTGTATTTAATTCCGATACAATTTCAGTGTTTCACAGTCAATAAGAAAGTCAGAGGCATACAGTAAACCTGAAGTGAAACATCGGAATCTATTACTAGTGTCACAGGAATGGTTCAAAACATAGACAGAAAGAAGAGTCAGTTTTCTTGTACTTAAGTCGGCATTGTGCCTCTTGTATTTAATTCCGATGCAATTTCGGTGTTTCATCGTCAATAAGAAGGTCAGAGCGATACAGTGAACCTAAATTGAAGCATCGGAATCTATAACTAGTGTCACAGGAATGGTTCAAACATAGACAGTAAGAAGAGTCAGTTTTCTTGTACTTAAGTCGGCATTGTGCCTTTTGTTTTTAAATCCGATGCAATTTCTGTGTTTCATCGTCAATAAGAAGGTCAGAGGGATACAGCAAACCTGAAGTGAAGCATCGGAATCTATAAGTAGTGTCACAGGAATGGATCAAAGCATAGACAGTAAGAAGAGTCAGTTTTCTTGGTCTTAAGTCGGCATTGTGCCTTTTGTATTTAATTCCGAAGCAATTTCTGTGTTTCATCGTCAAAAAGAAGGACAGAGGGATGCAGTAAACCTGAAGTGAAGCATCGGAATCCATAACTAGTGTCACAGGAATGGTTCAAAACATAGACAGTAAGAAGAGTCAGTTTTCTTGTACTTAAGTCAGCATTGTGCCTTTTGTATTTAATTCCAATGGAATTTCTGTGTTCCATCGTCAATAAGAAGGTCAGAGGGTTACAGTAAACCATAAGTGTAGCATCGGAATCTATAACTAGTGTCACAGGATTGGATTGAAAACATAGACAGTAAGAAGAGTCAGTTTTCTTGTACTTAAGTCGGCATTGTGCCTTTTGTATTTAATTCCGAAGCAAACTCTGTGTTTCATCGTCACTAAGAAGGTCAGGGACATACAGTAAACATGAAGTGAAGCATCGGAATCTATAACTAGTGTAACAGGAATGGTTCAAACCACAGACAGTGAGAAGAGTCAGTAATCTTGTACTTAAGTCGGCATTGTGCATTTTGTATTCAAATCCGAAGCAATTTCTGTGTTTCATCGTCAATACGGAGGTCAGAGTGATACAGTAAACCACCGGAATCTATAACGAGTGTCACATGAATGGTTCAAATCATAGACACTAAGAAGAGTCAGTTTTCTTATACTTAAGTCGGCGTTGAACCTTTTGTTTTAATTCCGATGAAATTTCTGTGTTTCATCGTCAATACGAAGGTCAGAGGGATACAGTAAACCTGAAGTGAAGCATCGGAATCTATAACTAGTGTCACAGGAATGGTTCAAATCATAGACAGTAAGAAGAGTCAGTTTTCTTGTACTTAAGTCGGCATTGTGCCTTTTGTATTTAATTCCGATGCAATTTCTGTGTTTCATCGTCAATAAGAAGGACAGAGGGACACAGTAAACCTCAAGTGAAGCATCGGAATCTATAAGTAGTGTCACAGGAATGGTTCAAATCATAGACAGTAACAAGAGTCAGTTTTCTTGTACTTAAGTCGGCCTTGTGCCTTTTGTATTTAATTCCGATGCAATTTCTGTGTTTCACCGTCAATAAGAAGGACAGAGGGACACAGTAAACCTGAAGTGAAACATCGGAATCAATAAGTAGTGTCACAGGAATGGTTCAAAACATTGACTGTAAGAAAAGTCAGTTTTCTTGTACTTAAGTCGGCATTGTGCCTCTTGTATTTAATTCCGATGCAATTTCTGTGTTTCATCGTCAATAAGGAGGTCAGAGGGATACAGTTAACCTGAAGAGAAGCATCAGAATCTATAACTAGTGACACAGGAATGGTTCAAAACAAGGCAGTAAGAAGAGTCAGTTTTCTTGTACTTAAGTCGGCATTGTGCCTTTTGTATTTAATTCCGATGCAATTTCTGTGTTTCATCGTCAATAAGAAGGTCAGAGGGATTCAGTAAACCTGAAGTGAAGCATTGGAGTCTATAATTAGTGTCACAGGAATGGTTCAAAACATAGACAGTAAGAAGAGTCAGTTTTCTTGCACTTAAGTCGGCATTGTGACTTTCGTATTTAATTCCGATCCAATTTCTGTGTTTCATTGTCAAGGAGGAGGAGGAAGGAGGATATTAGTGTTTAACGTCCCGTCGACAACGAGGTCATTAGAGACGGAGCGCAAGCTCGGGGGAGGGAAGGATGGGGAAGGAAATCGGCCGTGCCCTTTCAAAGGAACCATCCCGGCATTTGCCTGAACCGATTTAGGGAAATCACGGAAAACCTAAATCAGGATGGCCGGAGACGGGATTGAACCGTCGTCCTCCCGAATGCGAGTCCAGTGAGCTAACCACTTCATCGTCAATAAGAAGGTCAGAGGGATACAGTAAACCTGAAGTGAAGCATCGGAATCTATAACTAGTGTCACAGGAATGGTTCAAATATAGACAGTAAGAAGAGTCAGTTTTCTTGTACTTAAGTCGGCATTGTGCCTTTTCGATTTAATTCCGATGCAATTTCTGTGATTCATCGTTAATAAGAAGGTCAGAGGGAAACAGTAAACCGGAAGTGAAGAATCGGAATCTATAAGTAGTGTCACAGGAATGGTTCAAATCAAAGACGGTAAGAAGAGTCTGTTATCTTGTACTTAAGTCGGCATTGTGCCTTTTGTTATTAATTCCGAAGCAATTTCTGTGTTTCATCGTTAATAAAATGCTCAGAGGGATACAGTAAACCTGAAGTAAAGCATCGGAATCTATAACGAGTGTCACATGAATGGTTCAAAACATAGACAGTAAGAAGAGTCAGTTTTCTTGTACTTAAGTCGGCATTGTGCATTTTGTATTTAATTCCGATGCAATTTCTGTGTTTCATCGTCAATAAGAAGGTCAGAGGCATACAATAAATTTGAAGTGAAGCATCGGAATCTATGACAAGTGTCACAGGAATGGTTCAAAGCATAGACTGTAAGAAGAGTCAGTTTTCTGGTACTTAAGTCGGCATTGTGCCTTTTGTATTTAATTCCGATGCAATTTTAGTGTCTCATCATCAATAAGAAGGTCAGAGGGATACAGTGAACCTGAAGTGAAGCATCGGAATCTATAACTAGTGTCACAGGAATGGTTCAAAACATAGACAGTAAGAAGAGTCAGTTTTCTTGTACTTAAGTCGGCATTGTGCATTTTGTATTTAATTCCGATGCAATTTCTGTGTCTCATCGTCAATAAGAAGGTCAGAGGGAAACAGTAAACCTGAAGTGAAGCATCGGAATCTATAAGTAGTGTCACATGAATGGTTCTAATCATAGATGGTAAGAAGAGTCAGTTATCTTGTACTTAAGTGGGCATTGTGCCTTTTGTTATTAATTCCGAAGCAATATCTGTGTTTCATCGTCAATAAAAGGGTCAGAGGGATACAGTAGACCTGAAGTAAAGCATCGGAATCTATAACGAGTGTCACATGAATGGTTCAAAACATAGACAGTAAGAAGAGTCAGTTTTCTTGTACTTAAGTCGGCACTGTGCATTTTGTATTTAATTCCGATGCAATTTCAGTGTTTCATCATCAATAAGAAGGTCAGAGGGATACAGTGAACCTGAAGTGAAGCATCGGAATCTATAACTAGTGTCATAGTAATGGTTCAAAACATAGACAGTAAGAAGAGTCAGTTTTCTTGTACTTAAATCGGCATTGTACCTTTTATATTTAATTCCGATGTAATTACTGTGATTCATCGTCAATAAGAAGGTCAGAGGGATCCAGTAAACCTGAAGTGAAGCATCGGAATCTATAACTAGTGTCACAGGAATGGTTCAAATATAGACAGTAAGAAGAGTCAGTTTTCTTGTACTGAAGTCGGCCTTGTGCCTTTTCTATTTAATTCCGATGCAATTTCTATGTTTCATCGTCTATAAGAAGGTCGAAGGGATACAGTAAACCTGAAGTGAAGCATCGGAATCTATAACTAGTGTCACAGGAATGGTTCAAAACATTGACAGTAAGAAGAGTCAGTTATCTTGTACTTAAGTCGGCATTGTGCCTTTTGTATTTAATTCCGAAGCAATTTCTATGTTTCATTGTCAATAAGAAGGTCAGAGGGATACAGTAAACCTGAAGTAAAGCATCGGAATCTATAACGAGTGTCACATGAATGGTTCAAAGCATGGACAGTAAGACGAGTCAGTTTTCTTGTACTTAATTCGTCATTGTGCCTTTTGTATTTAATTCCGATGCAATTTCGGTGTTTCATCGTCAATAAGAAGGTCAGAGGGATACAGTGAACCTGAAGTGAAGCATCGCAATCTATAACTAGTGTCACAGGAATGGTTCAAAACATAGACAGTAAGAAGAGTCAGTTTTCTTGTACTGAAGTCGGCCTTGTGCCTTTTCTAATTAATTCCGATGCAATTTCTATGTTTCATCGTCTATAAGAAGGTCGAAGGGATACAGTAAACCTGAAGTGAAGCATCGGAATCTATAACTAGTGTCACATGAATGGTTCAAAACATAGACATTAAGAAGAGTCAGTTTTCTTGTACTTAGGTCGGCATTGTGCCTTTTCTATTTAATTCCGATGCAATTTCAGTGTTTCATCGTCAATAGGAAGGTCAGAGGGATACAGTAAACCTGAAGTGAAGCATCGGAATCTATAACTAGCGTAACAGGAATGGTTCAAACCACAGACAGTAAGAAGGGTCAGTTATCTCGTACTTAAGTCGGCATTGTGCCTTTTGTATTTAATTCCGAAGCAATTTCTGTGTTTCATCGTCAATAAGAATGTCAGAGGGATACAGTAAACCTGAAGTAAAGCAACTGAATCTATAACGAGTGTCACATGAATTTTTCGCAACATAGACAGTAAGAAGAGACAGTTTTCTTGTACTTAAGTCGGCATTGTGCCTTTTGTATTTAATTCCGATGCAATTTCTGTGTTTCATCGTCAATAAGAAGGTCAGAGGGATACAGTAAACCTGACGTGAAGCATCGGAATCTATAACTAGTGTCCAAGGAATGGTTCAAAACATAGACAGTAACTAGAGTCAGTTTTCTTGTACTTAAGTCGGCATTGTGCCTTTTGTATTTAATTCCGATACAATTTCAGTGTTTCACAGTCAATAAGAAAGTCAGAGGCATACAGTAAACCTGAAGTGAAACATCGGAATCTATTACTAGTGTCACAGGAATGGTTCAAAACATAGACAGTAAGAAGAGTCAGTTTTCTTGTACTTAAGTCGGCATTTGGCCTTTTGTATTTAATTCCGATGCAATTTCGGTGTTTCATTGTCAATAAGAAGGCCAGAGGGATAGAGTGAACGTAAAGTGAAGCATCGGAATCTATAACTAGTGGCACAGGAATGGTTCAAACATAGACAGTAAGAAGAGTCAGTTTTCTTGTACTTAAGTCGGCATTGTGCCTTCTGTATTTAATTCCGATGCAATTTCGGTGTTTCATCGTCAATAAGAAGGTCAGAGCGATACAGTGAACCTGAAGTGAAGCATCGGAATCTATAACTAGTGTCACAGGAATGGTTCAAACATAGACAGTAAGAAGAGTCAGTTTTCTTGTACTTAAGTCGGCACTGTGCCTTTTGTTTTTAAATCCGATGCAATTTCTGTGTTTCATCGTCAATAAGAAGGTCAGAGGGATACAGCAAACCTGAAGTGAAGCATTGGAATCTATAACTAGTGTCACAGGAATGGTTCAAAGCATAGACAGTAAGAAGAGTCAGTTTTCTTGTACTTAAGTCGGCATTGTGCCTTTTGTATTTAATTCCGATGCAATTTCTGTGTTTCATCGTCAAAAAGAAGGTCAGAGGGATGCAGTAAACCTGAAGTGAAGCATAGGATTCTATAACTAGTGTCACAGGAATGGTTCAAAACTTACACAGTAAGAAGAGTCAGTTATCTTGTACTTAAGTCGGCATTGTGCCTATTGTATTTAATTCCGATGCAATTTCTGTGTTTCATCGTCAATAAGAACTTCAGAAGGATACAGTAAACCTGAAGTGAAGCATCGGAATCTATAACTAGTGTCACAGGAATGGTTCAAAACATAGTCAGTAAGAAGAGTCAATTTTCTTGTACTTAAGTCGGCATTGTGCATTTTGTATTTAATTCCGTGGCAAATTGTGTGTTTCATCGTCAATACGAAGGTCAGAGGGATACAGTAAACCTGAAGTGAAGCATCGGAATCTATAACTAGTGTAACAAGAACGGTTCAAACATAGACAGTTAGAAGAGTTAGTTTTCTTTTACTTAAGTCGGCATTGTGACTTTTGTATTTAAATCCGATGCAATTTCTGTGTTTCATCGTCAATAAGAAGGTCGGAAGGATACAGTAAACCTGAAGTGAAGCATCGGAATCAATAACTAGTGTCACAGGAATGGTTCAAAACATAGACATTAAGAAGAGTCAGTTTGCTTGTACTTAGGTCGGCATTGTGCCTTTTCTATTTAATTCCGATGCAATTTCAGTGTTTCATCGTCAATAGGAAGGTCAGAGGGATACAGTAAACCTGAAGTGAAGCATCGGAATCTATAACTAGCGTAACAGGAATGGTTCAAACCACAGACAGTAAGAAGGGTCAGTTATCTCGTACTTAAGTCGGCATTGTGCCTTTTGTATTTAATTCCGAAGCAATTTCTGTGTTTCATCGTCAATAAGAAGGTCAGAGGGATACAGTAAACCTGAAGTAAAGCAACGGAATCTATAACGAGTGTCACATGAATTGTTCACAACATAGACAGTAAGAAGAGACAGTTTTCTTGTACTTAAGTCGGCATTGTGCCTTTTGTATTTAATTCCGATGCAATTTCTGTGTTTCATCGTCAATAAGAAGGTCAGAGGGATACAGTAAACCTGACGTGAAGCATCGGAATCTATAACTAGTGTCCCAGGAATGGTTGAAAACATAGACAGTAACAAGAGTCAGTTTTCTTGTACTTAAGTCGGCATTGTGCCTTTTGTATTTAATTCCGATACAATTTCAGTGTTTCACAGTCAATAAGAAAGTCAGAGGCATACAGTAAACCTGAAGTGAAACATCGGAATCTATTACTAGTGTCACAGGAATGGTTCAAAACATAGACAGTAAGAAGAGTCAGTTTTCTTGTACTTAAGTCGGCATTGTGCCTTTTGTATTTAATTCCGATGCAATTTCGGTGTTTCATCGTCAATAAGAAGGTCAGAGCGATACAGTGAACCTAAAGTGAAGCATCGGAATCTATAACTAGTGTCACAGGAATGGTTCAAACATAGACAGTAAGAAGAGTCAGTTTTTTTGTACTTAAGTCGGCATTGTGCCTTTTGTTTTTAAATCCGATGCAATTTCTGTGTTTCATCGTCAATAAGAAGGTCAGAGGGATACAGCAAACCTAAAGTGAAGCATCGGAATCTATAACTAGTGTCACAGGAATGGTTCAAAGCATAGACAGTAAGAAGAGTCAGTTTTCTTGTACTTAAGTCGGCATTGTGCCTTTTGTATTTAATTCCGATGCAATTTCTGTGTTTCATCGTCAAAAAGAAGGTCAGAGGGATTCAGTAAACCTGAAGTGAAGCATTGGAGTCTATAATTAGTGTCACAGGAATGGTTCAAAACATAGACAGTAAGAAGAGTCAGTTTTCTTGCACTTAAGTCGGCATTGTGACTTTCGTATTTAATTCCGATCCAATTTCTGTGTTTCATTGTCAAGGAGGAGGAGGAGGAGGATATTAGTGTTTAACGTCCCGTCGAAAACGAGGTCATTAGAGACGGAGCGCAAGCTCGGGGGAGGGAAGGATGGGGAAGGATATCGGCCGTGCCCTTTCAAAGGAACCATCCCGGCATTTGCCTGAACCGATTTAGGGAAATCACGGAAAACCTAAATCAGGATGGCCGGAGACGGGATTGAACCGTCGTCCTCCCGAATGCGAGTCCAGTGAGCTAACCACTTCATCGTCAATAAGAAGGTCAGAGGGATACAGTAAACCTGAAGTGAAGCATCGGAATCTATAACTAGTGTCACAGGAATGGTTCAAATATAGACAGTAAGAAGAGTCAGTTTTCTTGTACTTAAGTCGGCATTGTGCCTTTTCGATTTAATTCCGATGCAATTTCTGTGATTCATCGTCAATAAGAAGGTCAGAGGGAAACAGTAAACCGGAAGTGAAGAATCGGAATCTATAACGAGTGTCACATGAATGGTTCAAAACATAGACAGTAAGAAGAGTCAGTTTTCTTGTACTTAAGTCGGCATTGTGCCTTTTGTATTTAATTCCGATGCAATTTCTGTGTTTCATCGTCAATAAGAAGGTCAGAGGCATACAATAAATTTGAAGTGAAGCATCGGGATCCATAACAAGTGTCACAGGAATGGTTCAAAGCATAGACAGTAAGAAGAGTCAGTTTTCTGGTACTTAAGTCGGCATTGTGCCTTTTGTATTTAATTCCGATGCAATTTTAGTGTTTCATCATCAATAAGAAGGTCAGAGGGATACAGTGAACCTGAAGTGAAGCATCGGAATCTATAACTAGTGTCACAGGAATGGTTCAAAACATAGACAGTAAGAAGAGTCAGTTTTCTTGTACTTAAGTCGGCATTGTGCATTTTGTATTTAATTCCGATGCAATTTCTGTGTTTCATCGTCAATAAGAAGGTCAGAGGGAAACAGTAAACCTGAAGTGAAGCATCGGAATCTATAAGTAGTGTCACATGAATGGTTCTAATCATAGATGGTAAGAAGAGTCAGTTATCTTGTACTTAAGTGGGCATTGTGCCTTTTGTTATTAATTCCAAAGCAATTTCTGTGTTTCATCGTCAATAAAAGTGTCACAGGGATACAGTAGACCTGAAGTAAAGCATCGAAATCTATAACGAGTGTCACATGAATGGTTCAAAACATAGACAGTAAGAAGAGTCAGTTTTCTTGTACTTAAGTCGGCACTGTGCATTTTGTATTTAATTCCGATGCAATTTCAGTGTTTCATCATCAATAAGAAGGTCAGAGGGATCCAGTAAACCTGAAGTGAAGCATCGCAATCTGTAACTAGTGTCACAGGAATGATTCAAAACATAGACAGTAAGAAGAGTCAGTTTACTTGTACTTAAGTCGGCATTGTGCCTTTTCTATTTAATTCCGATGCAATTTCTATGTTTCATCGTCTATAAGAAGGTCGGAGGGATACAGTAAACCTGAATTGAAGCATCGGAATCTGTAACTAGTGTCACAGGAATGGTTCAAAACATAGACAGTAAGAAGAGTCAGTTTTCTTGGACTTAAGTCGGAATTGTGCCTTTTGTATTTAATTAGGATACAATTTCTGTGTTTCATCGTCAAAAACTAGGTCAGAGGGATACAGTGAACCTGAAGTGAACCATCGGAATCTTTAACTAGTGTCACAGTAATGGTTCAAAACAAAGACAGTAAGAGGAGTCAGTTTTCTTGTACTTAAATTGGCATTGTACCTTTTATATTTAATTCCGATGTAATTTCTGTGTTTCATCATCAAAAAGAAGGTCAGAGGGATACAGTAAACCTGAAGTGAAGCATCGGAATCCATAACTACTGTCACATGAATGGTTCAAAACATAGACAGTAAGAAGAGTCAGTTTTCTTGTACTTAAGTCAGCATTGTGCCTTTTGTATTTTATTCCAATGCAATTTCTGTGTTTCATCGTCAATAAGAAGGTCTGAGGCATACAGTAACCTTGAAGTGAAGCATCGGAAACTATAACTAGTGTCACATGAATGGTTCAAAACAAAGACAGTAAGAAGGGTCATTTTTCTTGTACTTAAGTCAGCATTGTGCCTTTTGTATTTAATTCCGATGCAATATCTGTGATTCATCGTCAATAAGGAGGTCAGAGGTATACAGTATACCTGAAGTGAAGCGTCGGAATCTGTAACTAATGTCACAGGTATGGTTCAAAACATAGACAGGAAGAAGAGTCATTTTTCTTGTAATTAAGTCGGCATAGTGACTTTTGTATTTATTTCCGATGCAATATCTGTTTTTCATCGTCAAGAAGAAGGTCAGAGGGATACAGTAAACCTAAAGTGAAGCATCGTAATCTATAACTGGTGTCACAGGAATGGTTCAAGACATAGACAGTAAGAAGAGTCCGTTTTCTTGTACTTAAGTCGGCATTGTGACTCTTCTATTTAATTCCGATGCAATTTCTGTGTTTCATCGTCAATAAGAAGGTCAGAGGGATACACTAAACCTGAAGTGAAGCATCGGAATCTATGACTAGTGTCACAGGAATGGTTCAAACATAGACAGTAAGAAGAGTCAGTTTTCTTGTACTTAAGTCGCCATTGTGCCTTTTGTATTTAATTCTGATGCAGTTTCTGTGTTTCATCGTCAATAAGAAGGTCAGAGGGATACAGTAAACCTGACGTGAAGCATAGGATTCTATAACTAGTGTCACAGGAATTGTTCAAATCTTACACAGTAAGAAGAGTCAGTTATCTTGTACTTAAGTCGGCATTGTGCCTATTGTATTTAGTTCCGATGCAATTTCTGTGTTTCATCGTCAATAAGGACTTCAGAAGGATACAGTAAACCTGAAGTGAAGCATCGGAATCTATAACTAGTGTCACAGGAATGGTTCAAAACATAGACAGTAAGAAGAGTCAATTTTCTTGTACTTAAGTCGGCATTGTGCATTTTGTATTTAATTCCGTTGCAAATTGTGTGTTTCATCGTCAATAGGAAGGTCAGAGGGATACAGTAAACCTGAAGTGAAGCATCGGAATCTATAACTAGTGTAACAGGAATGGTTCAAACCACAGACAGTAAGAAGGGTCAGTTATCTCGTACTTATGCCGGCATTGTGCCTTTTGTATTTAATTCCGAAGCAATTTCTGTGTTTCATCGTCAATAAGAAGGTCAGAGAGATACAGTAAACCTGAAGTAAAGCAACGGAATCTATAACGAGTGTCACATGAATTGTTCACAACATAGACAGTAAGAAGAGACAGTTTTCTTGTGCTTAAGTCGGCATTGTGCCTTTTGTATTTAATTCCGATGCAATTTCTGTGTTTCATCGTCAATAAGAAGGTCAGAGGGATACAGTAAACCTGACGTGAAGCACCGGAATCTATAACGAGTGTCCCAGGAATGGTTCAAATCATAGACAGTAACAAGAGTCAGTTTTCTTGTACTTAAGTCGGCATTGTGCCTTTTGTATTTAATTCCGATTCAATTTCAGTGTTTCACAGTCAATAAGAAAGTCAGAGGCATACAGTAAACCTGAAGTGAAACATCGGAATCTATTACTAGTGTCACAGGAATGGTTCAAAACATAGACAGTAAGAAGAGTCAGTTTTCTTGTACTTAAGTCGGCATTTGGCCTTTTGTATTTAATTCCGATGCAATTTCGGTTTTTCATCGTCAATAAGAAGGTCAGAGGGATACAGTGAACCTAAAGTGAAGCATCGGAATCTATAACTAGTGTCACAGGAATGGTTCAAACATAGACAGTAAAAAGAGTCAGTTTTCTCGTACTTAAGTCGGCATTGTGCCTTTTGTATTTAATTCCGATTCAATTTCGGTGTTTCATCGTCAATAAGACGGTCAGAGCGATACATTGAACCTGAAGTGAAGCATCGGAATCTATAACTAGTGTCACAGGAATGGTTCAAACATAGACAGTAAGAAGAGTCAGTTTTCTTGTACTTAAGTCGGCATTGTGCCTTTTGTATTTAAATCCGATGCAATATCTGTGTTTCATCGTCAATAAGAAGGTCAGAGGGATACAGCAAACCTGAAGTGAAGCATCGGAATCTATAACAAGTGTCACAGGAATGGTTCAAAGCATAGACAGTAAAAAGAGTCAGTTTTCTTGTACTTAAGTCGGCATTGTCCCTTTTGTATTTAATTCCGATGCAATTTCTGTGTTTCATCGTCATAAAGAAGGTCAGAGGGATACAGTAAACCTGAAGTGAAGCATTGGAATCCATAACTAGTGTCACATGAATGGTTCAAACATAGACTGTAAGAAGAGTCAGTTTTCTTGTTCTTAAGTCAGCATTGTGCCTTTTGTATTTAATTCCAATGCAATTTCTGTGTTTCATCGTCAATAAGAAGGTCAGAGGGATACAGTAAACCTGAAGTGAAGCATCGGAATCTATAGCTAGTGTCACAGAAATGGTTCAATACATAGACAATAAGCAGAGTCAGTTTTCTTGTACTTAAGTCTGTATTGTGCCTTTTGTATTTAATTCTGAAGCAAATTCTGTGTTTCATCGTCACTAAGAAGGTAGGAGGCATACAGTAAACCTGAAGTGAAGCATCGGAATCTATAACTGGTGTCACAGGAATGGTTCAAAGCATAGACAGTAAGAGGAGTCAGTTTTCTTGTACTTAAGTCGGCATTGTGCCTTTTGTATTTAATTCCGATGTAATTTATGTGTTTCATCGTCAATAAGAAGGTCAGAGGGATACAGTAAACATCAAGTGAAGCATCGGAATCTATAACTAGTGTCACAGGAATGGTTCAAAACATAGACAGTAAAAAGAGTCAGTCCTCTTGTAGTTAAGTCGGCGTTGGGCCTCTTGTATTTAATTCCGATGCAATTTCAGTGTTTCATAGTTAATAAGAAAGTCAGAGGCATACAGTAAACCTGAAGTGAATCATCGGCATCAATACGTAGGGTCACAGGAATGGTTCAAAACATAGACAGTAAGAAGAGTCAGTTTTCTTGTACTTACGTCGGCATTGTGCCTTTTATATTTAATTCCGATGCAATTTCTGTGTTTCATCGTCAATAAGAAGGACAGAGGGACACAGTAAACCTGAAGTGAAGCATCGGAATCTATAAGTAGTGTCACAGGAATGGTTCAAATCATAGACAGTAAGAAGAGTCAGTTTACTTGTACTTAAGTCGGCATTGTGCTTTTTGTATTTAATTCCGATCCAATTTCTGTGTTTCATCGTCAATAAGAAGGACAGAGGGACACAGTAAACCTGAAGTGAAGCATCGGAATCTGTAAGTAGTGTCACAGGAATAGTTCAAAACATAGACTGTTAGAAAAGACAGTTTTCTTGTACTTAAGTCGGCATTGTGCCTCTTGTATTTAATTCCGATGCAATTTCTGTGTTTCATCGTCAATAAGGAGGTTAGAGGGATACAGTAACCCTGAAGTGAAGCATCGGAATCTATAACTAGTGTCACAGGATTGGTCCAAAACATAGACAGTAAGAAGAGTCAGTTTTCTTGTACGTAAGTC
This sequence comes from Schistocerca piceifrons, assembly GCF_021461385.2. Taxonomy (NCBI): domain Eukaryota; kingdom Metazoa; phylum Arthropoda; class Insecta; order Orthoptera; family Acrididae; genus Schistocerca; species Schistocerca piceifrons. Next base: position 67,767 of record NW_025728428.1, read on the forward strand.
GGCATTGTGCATTTTGTATTTAATTCCGATGCAATTTCTGTGTTTCATCGTCATAAAGAAGGTCAGAGGGATACAGTAAACCTGAAGTGAAGCATTGGAATCCATAACTAGTGTCACATGAATAGTTCAAACATAGACAGTGAGAAGAGTCAGTTTTCTTGTACTTAAGTCAGCATTGTGCCTTTTGATTTTAATTCCAATGCAATTTCTGTGTTTCATCGTCAATAAGAAGGTCAGATGGATTCAGTAAACATGAAGTGAAGCATCGGAATCTATAACTAGTGTCACAGAAATGGTTCAATACATAGACAATAAGCAGAGTCAGTTTTCTTGTACTTAAGTCTGTATTGTGCCTTTTGTATTTAATTCCGAAGCAAATTCTGTGTTTCATCGTCACTAAGAAGGTCAGAGGCATACAGTAAACCTGAAGTGAAGCATCGGAATCTATAACTGGTGTCACAGGAATGTTTCAAAGCATAGACAGTAAGAGGAGTCAGTTTTCTTGTACTTAAGTCGGCATTGTGCCTTTTGTATTTAATTCCGATGCAATTTCTGTGTTTCATCGTCAATAAGAAGGTCAGAGGGATACAGTAAACCTCAAGAGAAGCATCGGAATCTATAACTAGTGTCACAGGAATGGTTCAAAACATAGACAGTAAGAAGAGTCAGTCCTCTTGTAGTTAAGTCGGCATTTTGCCTCTTGTATTTAATTCCGATGCAATTTCAGTGTTTCATAGTCAATAATAAAGTCAGAGGCATACAGCAAACCTGAAGTGAAGCATCGGCATCTATAACTAGTGTCACAGGAATGGTTCAAAACATAGACAGTAAGAAGAGTCAGTTTTCTTGTACATAAGTCGGCATTGTGCCTTTTGTATTTAATTCCGAAGCAAACTCTGTGTTTCATTTTCACTACAAAGGTCAGAGGCATACAGTAAACATGAAGTGAAGCATCGGAATCTATAACTACTGTCACAGGAATGGTTCAAATCATGGATAGTAAGAAAAGTCTGTTTCCTTGTACTTAAGTCCTCCTTGTGCCTTTTGTATTTAATTCCGATGCAATTTCTGTGTTTCATCGTCAACAAGAAGGTCAGAGGGATACAGTAAACCTGAAGTGAAGCATCGGAATCTATAACTAGTGTCACAGGACCGGTTCAAAATATAGACAGTAAGAAGAGTCAGTTTTCTTGTACTTAAGTCGGCATTGTGCATTTTATATTTAATTCCGATGCACTTTCTGTGTTTCATCGTCAATAAGAAGGTCAGAGGGATACAGTAAACCTAAAGTGAAGCATCGGAATCTATAACTACTGTAACAGGAATGGTTCAAACCACAGACAGTGAGAAGAGTCAGTAATCTTGTACTTAAGTCGGCATTGTGCATTTTGTATTCAATTCCGAAGCATTTTCTGTGTTTCATCGTCAATACGGAGGTCAGAGGGATACAGTAAACCAGAAGTAAGGCACCGGAATCTATAACGAGTGTCACATGAATGGTTCAAATCATAGACAGTAAGAAGGGTCAGTTTTCTTGTACTTAAGTCGGCATTGAACCTTTTGTTTTAATTCCGATGCAATTTCTGTGTTTCATCGTCAATAAGAAGGTCAGAGGGATACAACAAACCTGAAGTGAAGCATCGGAATCTATAACTAGTGTCACAGGAATAGTTCAAATCATAGACAGTAAGAAGAGTCAGTTTTCTTGTACTTAAGTCGGCATTGTGCCATTTATATTTAATTCCGATGCAATTTCTGTGTTTCATCGTCAATAAGAAGGACAGAGGGACACAGTAAACCTGAAGTGAAGCATCGGAATCTATAACTAGTGTCACAGGAATGGTTCAAAACATGGATAGTAAGAAAAGTCAGTTTCCTTGTACTTAAGTCCTTCTTGTGCCTTTTATATTTAATTCCCATGCAATTTCTGTGTTTCATCGTCAATCAGAAGGTCAGAGGGATACAGTAAACCTGAAGTGAAACATCGGAATCCATAACTACTGTCACATGAATGGTTCAAAACATAGACAGTAAGAAGAGTCAGTTTTCTAGTACTTAAGTCAGCATTGTGCCTTTCGTATTTAATTCCAATGCAATTTCTGTGTTTCATCGTCAATAAGAAGGTCTGAGGCATACAGTAACCTTGAAGTGAAGCATCGGAAACTATAACTAGTGTCACATGAATGGTTCAAAACAAAGACAGTAAGAAGAGTCATTTATCTTGTACTTAAGTCAGCATTGTGCCTTTTGTATTTAATTCCGATGCAATTTCTGTGATTCATCGTCAATAAGGAGGTCAGAGGTATACAGTATACCTGAAGTGAAGCATCGGAATCTGTAACTAATGTCACAGGTATGGTTCAAAACATAGACAGTAAGAAGAGTCATTTTTCTTGTAATTAAGTCGGCATAGTGACTTTTGTATTTATTTCCGATGCAATATCTGTTTTTCGTCGTCAAGAAGAAGGTCAGAGGGATACAGTAAACCTAAAGTGAAGCATCGTAATCTATAACTTGTGTCACAGGAATGGTTCAAGACATAGACAGTAAGAAGAGTCAGTTTTCTTGTACTTAAGTCGGCATTGTGACTCTTCTATTTAATTCCGATGCAATTTCTGTGTTTCATCGTCAATAAGAAGGTCAGAGGGATACACTAAACCTGAAGTGAAGCATCGGAATCTATGACTAGTGTCACAGGAATGGTTCAAACATAGACAGTAAGAAGAGTCAGTTTTCTTGTACGTAAGTCGGCATTGTGCCTTTTGTATTTAATTCCGATGCAATTTCTGTGTTTCATCGTCATAAAGAAGGTCAGAGGGATACAGTAAACCTGAAGTGAAGCATTGGAATCCATAACTAGTGTCACATGAATAGTTCAAACATAGACAGTGAGAAGAGTCAGTTTTCTTGTACTTAAGTCAGCATTGTGCCTTTTGATTTTAATTCCAATGCAATTTCTGTGTTTCATCGTCAATAAGAAGGTCAGATGGATTCAGTAAACATGAAGTGAAGCATCGGAATCTATAACTAGTGTCACAGAAACGGTTCAATACATAGACAATAAGCAGAGTCAGTTTTCTTGTACTTAAGTCTGTATTGTGCCTCTTGTATTTAATTCCGATGCAATTTCTGTGTTTCATCGTCAATAAGGAGGTTAGAGGGATACAGTAACCCTGAAGTGAAGCATCGGAATCTATAACTAGTGTCACAGGAATGGTTCAAAACATAGACAGTAAGAAGAGTCAGTCCTCTTGTAGTTAAGTCGGCATTTTGCCTCTTGTATTTAATTCCGATGCAATTTCAGTGTTTCATAGTCAATAATAAAGTCAGAGGCATACAGTAAACCTGAAGTGAAGCATCGGCATCTATAACTAGTGTCACAGGAATGGTTCAAAACATAGACAGTAAGAAGAGTCAGTTTTCTTGTACTTAAGTCGGCATTGTGCTTTTTGTATTTAATTCCGAAGCAAACTCTGTGTTTCATATTCACTACGAAGGTCAGAGGCATACAGTAAACATGAAGTGAAGCATCGGAGTCTATAACTACTGTCACAGGAATGGTTCAAATCATGGATAGTAAGAAAAGTCAGTTTCCTTGTACTTAAGTCCTCCTTGTGCCTTTTGTATTTAATTCCGATGCAATTTCTGTGTTTCATCGTCAACAAGAAGGTCAGAGGGATACAGTAAACCTGAAGTGAAGCATCGGAATCTATAACTAGTGTCACAGGACCGGTTCAAAATATAGACAGTAAGAAGAGTCAGTTTTCTTGTACTTAAGTCGGCATTGTGCATTTTATATTTAATTCCGATGCACTTTCTGTGTTTCATCGTCAATAAGAAGGTCCGAGGGATACAGTAAACCTAAAGTGAAGCATCGGAATCTATAGCTAGTGTAACAGGAATGGTTCAAACCACAGACAGTGAGAAGAGTCAGTAATCTTGTACTTAAGTCGGCATTGTGCATTTTGTATTCAATTCCGAAGCATTTTCTGTGTTTCATCGTCAATACGGAGGTCAGAGGGATACAGTAAACCAGAAGTAAGGCACCGGAATCTATAACGAGTGTCACATGAATGGTTCAAATCATAGACAGTAAGAAGAGTCAGTTTTCTTGTACTTAAGTCGGCATTGAACCTTTTGTTTTAATTCCGATGCAATTTCTGTGTTTCATCGTGAATAAGAAGGTCAGAGGGATACAACAAACCTGAAGTGAAGCATCGGAATCTATAACTAGTGTCACAGGAATAGTTCAAATCATAGACAGTAAGAAGAGTCAGTTTTCTTGTACTTAAGTCGGCATTGTGCCATTTATATTTAATTCCGATGCAATTTCTGTGTTTCATCGTCAATAAGAAGGACAGAGGGACACAGTAAACCTGAAGTGAAGCATCGGAATCTATAACTAGTGTCACAGGAATGGTTCAAAACATGGATAGTAAGAAAAGTCAGTTTCCTTCTACTTAAGTCCTTCTTGTGCCTTTTGTATTTAATTCCCATGCAATTTCTGTGTTTCATCGTCAATCAGAAGGTCAGAGGGATACAGTAAACCTGAAGTGAAGCATCGGAATCCATAACTACTGTCACATGAATGGTTCAAAACATAGACAGTCAGAAGAGTCAGTTTTCTTGTACTTAAGTCAGCATTGTGCCTTTTGTATTTTATTCCAATGCAATTTCTGTGTTTCATCGTCAATAAGAAGGTCTGAGGCATACAGTAACCTTGAAGTGAAGCATCGGAAACTATAACTAGTGTCACATGAATGGTTCAAAACAAAGACAGTAAGAGGAGTCATTTTTCTTGTACTTAAGTCAGCATTGTGCCTTTTGTATTTAATTCCGATGCAATTTCTGTGATTCATCGTCAATAAGGAGGTCAGAGGTACACAGTATACCTGAAGTGAAGCATCGGAATCTGTAACTAATGTCACAGGTATGGTTCAAAACATAGACAGTAAGAAGAGTCATTTTTCTTGTAATTAAGTCGGCATAGTGACTTTTGTATTTATTTCCGATGCAATATCTGTTTTTCATCGTCAAGAAGAAGGTCAGAGGGATACAGTAAACCTAAAGTGAAGCATCGTAATCTATAACTTGTGTCACAGGAATGGTTCAAACCATAGACAGTAAGAAGAGTCAGTTTTCTTGTACTTAAGTCGGCATTGTGACTCTTCTATTTAATTCCGATGCAATTTCTGTGTTTCATCGTCAATAAGAAGGTCAGAGGGATACACTAAACCTGAAGTGAAGCATCGGAATCTATGACTAGTGTCACAGGAATGGTTCAAACATAGACAGTAAGAAGAGTCAGTTTTCTTGTACTTAAGTCGGCATTGTGCCTTTTGTATTTAATTCTGATGCAGTTTCTGTGTTTCATCGTCAATAAGAAGGTCAGAGGGATACAGTAAACCTGACGTGAAGCATAGGATTCTATAACTAGTGTCACAGGAATTGTTCAAAACTTACACAGTAAGAAGAGTCAGTTATCTTGTACTTAAGTCGGCATTGTGCCTATTGTATTTAGATCCGATGCAGTTTCTGTGTTTCATCGTCAATAAGGACTTCAGAAGGATACAGTAAACCTGAAGTGAAGCATCGGTATCTATAACTAGTGTCACAGGAATGGTTCAAAACATAGACAGTAAGAAGAGTCAATTTTCTTGTACTTAAGTCGGCATTATGCATTTTGTATTTAATTCCGTTGCAAATTGTGTGTTTCATCGTCAATAGGAAGGTCAGAGGGATACAGTAAACCTGAAGTGAAGCATCGGAATCTATAACTAGTGTAACAGGAATGGTTCAAACCACAGACAGTAAGAAGGGTCAGTTATCTCGTACTTAAGTCGGCATTGTGCCTTTTGTATTTAATTCCGAAGCAATTTCTGTGTTTCATCGTCAATAAGAAGGTCAGAGAGATACAGTAAACCTGAAGTAAAGCAACGGAATCTATAACGAGTGTCACATGAATTGTTCACAACATAGACAGTAAGAAGAGACAGTTTTCTTGTCCTTAAGTCGGCATTGTGCCTTTTGTATTTAATTCCGATGCAATTTCTGTGTTTCATCGTCAATAAGAAGGTCAGAGGGATACAGTAAACCTGACGTGAAGCACCGGAATCTATAACGAGTGTCCGAGGAATGGTTCAAATCATAGACAGTAACAAGAGTCAGTTTTCTTGTACTTAAGTCGGCATTGTGCCTTTTGTATTTAATTCCGATACAATTTCAGTGTTTCACAGTCAATAAGAAAGTCAGAGGCATACAGTAAACCTGAAGTGAAACATCGGAATCTATTACTAGTGTCACAGGAATGGTTCAAAACATAGACAGTAAGAAGAGTCAGTTTTCTTGTACTTAAGTCGGCATTTGGCCTTTTGTATTTAACTCCGATGCAATTTCGGTTTTTCATCGTCAATAAGAAGGTCAGAGGGATACAGTGAACCTAAAGTGAAGCATCGGAATCTATAACTAGTGTCACAGGAATGGTTCAAACATAGACAGAAAGAAGAGTCAGTTTTCTTGTACTTAAGTCGGCATTGTGCCTTTTGTATTTAATTCCGATTCAATTTCGGTGTTTCATCGTCAATAAGAAGGTCAGAGCGATACATTGAACCTGAAGTGAAGCATCGGAATCTATAACTAGTGTCACAGGAATGGTTCAAACATAGACAGTAAGAAGAGTCAGTTTTCTTGTACTTAAGTCGGCATTGTGCCTTTTGTATTTAAATCCGATGCAATTTCTGTGTTTCATCGTCAATAAGAAGGTCAGAGGGATACAGCAAACCTGAAGTGAAGCATCGGAATCTATAACAAGTGTCACAGGAATGGTTCAAAGCATAGACAGTAAGAAGAGTCAGTTTTCTTGTACTTAAGTCGGCATTGTGCCTTTTGTATTTAATTCCGATGCAATTTCTGTGTTTCATCGTCAAAAAGAAGGTCAGAGGGATACAGTAAACCTGAAGTGAAGCATCGGAATCCATAACTAGTGTCACAGGAATGGTTCAAAACATAGACAGTAAAAAGAGTCAGTTTTCTTGTACTTAAGTCGGCATTGTGCCTTTTGTATTTAATTCCGATGCAATTTCTGTGTTTCATCGTCATAAAGAAGGTCAGAGGGATACAGTAAACCTGAAGTGAAGCATTGGAATCCATAACTAGTGTCACATGACTGGTTCAAACATAGACTGTAAGAAGAGTCAGTTTTCTTGCTCTTAAGTCAGCATTGTGCCTTTTGTATTTAATTCCAATGCAATTTCTGTGTTTCATCGTCAATAAGAAGGTCAGAGGGATACAGTAAACCTGAAGTGAAGCATCGGAATCTATAACTAATGTCACAGAAATGGTTCAACACATAGACAATAAGCAGAGACAGTTTTCTTGTACTTAAGTCTGTATTGTGCCTTTAGTATTTAATTCTGAAGCAAATTCTGTGTTTCATCGTCACTAAGAAGGTAGGAGGCATACAGTAAACCTGAAGTGAAGCATCGGAATCTATAACTGGTGTCACAGGAACGGTTCAAAGCATAGACAGTAGGAGGAGTCAGTTTTCTTGTACTTAAGTCGGCATTGTGCCTTTTGTATTTAATTCCGATGTAATTTATGTGTTTCATCGTCAATAAGAAGGTCAGAGGGATACAGTAAACATCAAGTGAAGCATCGGAATCTATAACTAGTGTCACAGGAATGGTTCAAAACATAGACAGTAAAAAGAGTCAGTCCTCTTGTAGTTAAGTCGGCGTTGGGCCTCTTGTATTTAATTCCGATGCAATTTCAGTGTTTCATAGTCAATAAGAAAGTCAGAGGCATACAGTAAACCTGAAGTGAATCATCGGCATCAATACGTAGTGTCACAGGAATGGTTCAAAACATAGACAGTAAGAAGAGTCAGTTTTCTTGTACTTACGTCGGCATTGTGCCTTTTATATTTAATTCCGATGCAATTTCTGTGTTTCATCGTCAATAAGAAGGACAGAGGGACACAGTAAACCTGAAGTGAAGCATCGGAATCTATAAGTAGTGTCACAGGAATGGTTCAAATCATAGACAGTAAGAAGAGTCAGTTTACTTGTACTTAAGTCGGCATTGTGCTTTTTGTATTTAATTCCGATCCAATTTCTGTGTTTCATCGTCAATAAGAAGGACAGAGGGACACAGTAAACCTGAAGTGAAGCATCGGAATCTGTAAGTAGTGTGACAGGAATAGTTCAAAACATATACTGTTAGAAAAGACAGTTTTCTTGTACTTAAGTCGGCATTGTGCCTCTTGTATTTAATTCCGATGCAATTTCTGTTTCTCATCGTCAATAAGGAGGTTAGAGGGATACAGCAACCCTGAAGTGAAGCATCGGAATCTATAACTAGTGTCACAGGATTGGTCCAAACCATAGACAGTAAGAAGAGTCAGTTTTCTTGTACGTAAGTCGGCATTGTGCCTTTTGTATTTAATTCCGATGCAATTTCTGTGTTTCATCGTCATAAAGAAGGTCAGAGGGATACAGTAAACCTGAAGTGAAGCATTGGAATCCATAACTAGTGTCACATGAATAGTTCAAACATAGACAGTGAGAAGAGTCAGTTTTCTTGTACTTAAGTCAGCATTGTGCCTTTTGATTTTAATTCCAATGCAATTTCTGTGTTTCATCGTCAATAAGAAGGTCAGATGGATTCAGTAAACATGAAGTGAAGCATCGGAATCTATAACTAGTGTCACAGAAATGGTTCAATGCATAGACAATAAGCAGAGTCAGTTTTCTTGTACTTAAGTCTGTATTGTGCAATTTGTATTTAATTCCGAAGCAAATTCTGTGTTTCATCGTCACTAAGAAGGTCAGAGGCATACAGTAAACCTGAAGTGAAGCATCGGAATCTATAACTGGTGTCACAGGAATGTTTCAAAGCATAGACAGTAAGAGGAGTCAGTTTTGTTGTACTTAAGTCGGCATTGTGCCTTTTGTATTTAATTCCGATGCAATTTCTGTGTTTCATCGTCAATAAGAAGGTCAGAGGCATACAGTAAACATGAAGTGAAGCATCGGAATCTATAACTACTGTCACAGGAATGGTTCAAATCATGGATAGTAAGAAAAGTCAGTTTCCTTGTACTTAAGTCCTCCTTGTGCCTTTTGTATTTAATTCCGATGCAATTTCTGTGTTTCATCGTCAACAAGAAGGTCAGAGGGATACAGTAAACCTGAAGTGAAGCATCGGAATCTATAACTAGTGTCACAGGACCGGTTCAAAATATAGACAGTAAGAAGAGTCAGTTTTCTTGTACTTAAGTCGGCATTGTGCCATTTATATTTAATTCCGATGCAATTTCTGTGTTTCATCGTCAATAAGAAGGACAGAGGGACACAGTAAACCTGAAGTGAAGCATCGGAATCTATAACTAGTGTCACAGGAATGGTTCAAAACATGGATAGTAAGAAAAGTCAGTTTCCTTGTACTTAAGTCCTTCTTGTGCCTTTTGTATTTAATTCCCATGCAATTTCTGTGTTTCATCGTCAATCAGAGGGTCAGAGGGATACAGTAAACCTGAAGTGAAGCATCGGAATCCATAACTACTGTCACATGAATGGTTCAAAACATAGACAGTAAGAAGAGTCAGTTTTCTTGTACTTAAGTCAGCATTGTGCCTTTTGTATTTTATTCCAATGCAATTTCTGTGTTTCATCGTCAATAAGAAGGTCTGAGGCATACAGTAACCTTGAAGTGAAGCATCGGAAACTATAACTAGTGTCACATGAATGGTTCAAAACAAAGACAGTAAGAAGAGTCATTTTTCTTGTACTTAAGTCAGCATTGTGCCTTTTGTATTTAATTCCGATGCAATTTCTGTGATTCATCGTCAATAAGGAGGTCAGAGGTATACAGTATACCTGAAGTGAAGCATCGGAATCTGTAACTAATGTCACAGGTATGGTTCAAAACATAGACAGTAAGAAGAGTCATTTTTCTTGTAATTAAGTCGGCATAGTGACTTTTGTATTTATTTCCGATGCAATATCTGTTTTTCATCGTCAAGAAGAAGGTCAGAGGGATACAGTAAACCTAAAGTGAAGCATCGTAATCTATAACTTGTGTCACAGGAATGGTTCAAGACATAGACAGTAAGAAGAGTCAGTTTTCTTGTACTTAAGTCGGCATTGTGACTCTTCTATTTAATTCCGATGCAATTTCTGTGTTTCATCGTCAATAAGAAGGTCAGAGGGATACACTAAACCTGAAGTGAAGCATCGGAATCTATGACTAGTGTCACAGGAATGGTTCAAACATAGACAGTAAGAAGAGTCAGTTTTCTTGTACTTAAGTCGGCATTGTGCCTTTTGTATTTAATTCTGATGCATTTTCTGTGTTTCATCGTCAATAAGAAGGTCAGAGGGATACAGTAAACCTGACGTGAAGCATAGGATTCTATAACTAGTGTCACAGGAATTGTTCAAAACTTACACAGTAAGAAGAGTCAGTTATCTTGTACTTAAGTCGGCATTGTGCCTATTGTATTTTGTTCCGATGCAGTTTCTGTGTTTCATCGTCAATAAGGACTTCAGAAGTATACAGTAAACCTGAAGTGAAGCATCGGAATCTATAACTAGTGTCACAGGAATGGTTCAAAACATAGACAGTAAGAAGAGTCAATTTTCTTGTACTTAAGTCGGCATTGTGCATTTTGTATTTAATTCCGTTGCAAATTGTGTGTTTCATCGTCAATAGGAAGGTCAGAGGGATACAGTAAACCTGAAGTGAAGCATCGGAATCTATAACTAGTGTAACAGGAATGGTTCAAACCACAGACAGTAAGAAGGGTCAGTTATCTCGTACTTAAGTCAGCATTGTGCCTTTTGTATTTAATTCCGAAGCAATTTCTGTGTTTCATCGTCAATAAGAAGGTCAGAGAGATACAGTAAACCTGAAGTAAAGCAACGGAATCTATAACGAGTGTCACATGAAATGTTCACAACATAGACAGTAAGAAGAGACAGTTTTCTTGTCCTTAAGTCGGCATTGTGCCTTTTGTATTTAATTCCGATACTATTTCAGTGTTTCACAGTCAATAAGAAAGTCAGAGGCATACAGTAAACCTGAAGTGAAACATCGGAATCTATTACTAGTGTCACAGGAATGGTTCAAAACATAGACAGTAAGAAGAGTCAGTTTTCTTGTACTTAAGTCGGCATTTGGCCTTTTGTATTTAATTCCGATGCAATTTCGGTTTTTCATCGTCAATAAGAAGGTCAGAGGGATACAGTGAACCTAAAGTGAAGCATCGGAATCTATAACTAGTGTCACAGGAATGGTTCAAACATAGACAGAAAGAAGAGTCAGTTTTCTTGTACTTAAGTCGGCATTGTGCCTTTTGTATTTAATTCCGATTCAATTTCGGTGTTTCATCGTCAATAAGAAGGTCAGAGCGATACATTGAACCTGAAGTGAAGCATCGGAATCTATAACTAGTGTCACAGGAATGGTTCAAACATAGACAGTAAGAAGAGTCAGTTTTCTTGTACTTAAGTCGGCATTGTGCCTTTTGTATTTAAATCCGATGCAATTTCTGTGTTTCATCGTCAATAAGAAGGTCAGAGGGATACAGCAAACCTGAAGTGAAGCATCGGAATCTATAACAAGTGTCACAGGAATGGTTCAAAGCATAGACAGTAAGAAGAGTCAGTTTTCTTGTACTTAAGTCGGCATTGTGCCTTTTGTATTTAATTCCGATGCAATTTCTGTGTTTCATCGTCAAAAAGAAGGTCAGAGGGATACAGTAAACCTGAAGTGAAGCATCGGAATCCATAACTAGAGTCACAGGAATGGTTCAAAACATAGACAGTAAAAAGAGTCAGTTTTCTTGTACTTAAGTCGGCATTGTGCCTTTTGTATTTAATTCCGATGCAATTTCTGTGTTTCATCGTCATAAAGAAGGTCAGAGGGATACAGTAAACCTGAAGTGAAGCATTGGAATCCATAACTAGTGTCACATGAATGGTTCAAACATAGACTGTAAGAAGAGTCAGTTTTCTTGTTCTTAAGTCAGCATTGTGCCTTTTGTATTTAATTCCAATGCAATTTCTGTGTTTCATCGTCAATAAGAAGGTCAGAGGGATACAGTAAACCTGAAGTGAAGCATCGGAATCTATAACTAGTGTCACAGAAATGGTTCAACACATAGACAATAAGCAGAGACAGTTTTCTTGTACTTAAGTCTGTATTGTGCCTTTAGTATTTAATTCTGAAGCAAATTCTGTGTTTCATCGTCACTAAGAAGGTAGGAGGCATACAGTAAACCTGAAGTGAAGCATCGCAATCTATAACTGGTGTCACAGGAATGGTTCAAAGCATAGACAGTAGGAGGAGTCAGTTTTCTTGTACTTAAGTCGGCATTGTGCCTTTTGTATTTAATTCCGATGTAATTTATGTGTTTCATCGTCAATAAGAAGGTCAGAGGGATACAGTAAACATCAAGTGAAGCATCGGAATCTATAACTAGTGTCACAGGAATGGTTTAAAACATAGACAGTAAAAAGAGTCAGTCCTCTTGTAGTTAAGTCGGCGTTGGGCCCTCTTGTATTTAATTCCGATGCAATTTCAGTGTTTCATAGTCAATAAGAAAGTCAGAGGCATACAGTAAACCTGAAGTGAATCATCGGCATCAATACGTAGTGTCACAGGAATGGTTCAAAACATAGACAGTAAGAAGAGTCAGTTTTCTTGTACTTACGTCGGCATTGTGCCTTTTATATTTAATTCCGATGCAATTTCTGTGTTTCATCGTCAATAAGAAGGACAGAGGGACACAGTAAACCTGAAGTGAAGCATCGGAATCTATAAGTAGTGTCACAGGAATGGTTCAAAACATAGACAGTAAGAAGAGTCAGTTTACTTGTACTTAAGTCGGCATTGTGCTTTTTGTATTTAATTCCGATCCAATTTCTGTGTTTCATCGTCAATAAGAAGGACAGAGGGACACAGTAAACCTGAAGTGAAGCATCGGAATCTGTAAGTAGTGTGACAGGAATAGTTCAAAACATATACTGTTAGAAAAGACAGTTTTCTTGTACTTAAGTGGGCATTGTGCCTCTTGTATTTAATTCCGATGCAATTTCTGTTTCTCATCGTCAATAAGGAGGTTAGAGGGATACAGTAACCCTGAAGTGAAGCATCGGAATCTATAACTAGTGTCACAGGATTGGTTCAAAACATAGACAGTAAGAAGAGTCAGTTTTCTTGTACGTAAGTCGGCATTGTGCCTTTTGTATTTAATTCCGATGCAATTTCTGTGTTTCATCGTCATAAAGAAGGTCAGAGGGATACAGTAAACCTGAAGTGAAGCATTGGAATCCATAACTAGTGTCACATGAATAGTTCAAACATAGACAGTGAGAAGAGTCAGTTTTCTTGTACTTAAGTCAGCATTGTGCCTTTTGATTTTAATTCCAATGCAATTTCTGTGTTTCATCGTCAATAAGAAGGTCAGATGGATTCAGTAAACATGAAGTGAAGCATCGGAATCTATAACTAGTGTCACAGAAATGGTTCAATACATAGACAATAAGCAGAGTCAGTTTTCTTGTACTTAAGTCTGTATTGTGCCTTTTGTATTTAATTCCGAAGCAAATTCTGTGTTTCATCGTCACTAAGAAGGTCAGAGGCATACAGTAAACCTGAAGTGAAGCATCGGAATCTATAACTGGTGTCACAGGAATGTTTCAAAGCATAGACAGTAAGAGGAGTCAGTTTTCTTGTACTTAAGTCGGCATTGTGCCTTTTGTATTTAATTCCGATGCAATTTCTGTGTTTCATCGTCAATAAGAAGGTCAGAGGCATACAGTAAACATGAAGTGAAGCATCGGAATCTATAACTACTGTCACAGGAATGGTTCAAATCATGGATAGTAAGAAAAGTCAGTTTCCTTGTACTTAAGTCCTCCTTGTGCCTTTTGTATTTAATTCCGATGCAATTTCTGTGTTTCATCGTCAACAAGAAGGTCAGAGGGCTACAGTACACCTGAAGTGAAGCATCGGAATCTATAACTAGTGTCACAGGACCGGTTCAAAATATAGACAGTAAGAAGAGTCAGTTTTCTTGTACTTAAGTCGGCATTGTGCATTTTATATTTAATTCCGATGCACTTTCTGTGTTTCATCGTCAATAAGAAGGTCCGAGGGATACAGTAAACCTAAAGTGAAGCATCGGAATCTATAACTAGTGTAACAGGAATGGTTCAAACCACAGACAGTGAGAAGAGTCAGTAATCTTGTACTTAAGTCGGCATTGTGCATTTTGTATTCAATTCCGAAGCATTTTCTGTGTTTCATCGTCAATACGGAGGTCAGAGGGATACAGTAAACCAGAAGTAAGGCACCGGAATCTATAACGAGTGTCACATGAATGGTTCAAATCATAGACAGTAAGAAGAGTCAGTTTTCTTGTACTTAAGTCGGCATTGAACCTTTTGTTTTAATTCCGATGCAATTTCTGTGTTTCATCGTCAATAAGAAGGTCAGAGGGATACAACAAACCTGAAGTGAAGCATCGGAATCTATAACTAGTGTTACAGGAATAGTTCAAATCATAGACAGTAAGAAGAGTCAGTTTTCTTGTACTTAAGTTGGCATTGTGCCATTTATATTTAATTCCGATGCAATTTCTGTGTTTCATCGTCAATAAGAAGGACAGAGGGACACAGTAAACCTGAAGTGAAGCATCGGAATCTATAACTAGTGTCACAGGAATGGTTCAAAACATGGATAGTAAGAAAAGTCAGTTTCCTTGTACTTAAGTCCTTCTTGTGCCTTTTGTATTTAATTCCCATGCAATTTCTGTGTTTCATCGTCAATCAGAAGGTCAGAGGGATACAGTAAACCTGAAGTGAAGCATCGGAATCTGTAACTTGTGTCACAGGGACGGATCAAAATATAGACAGCAAGACGAGTCAGTTTTCTTGTACTTAAGTCGGCATTGTGAATTTTATATTTAATTCCGATGCAATTTCTGTGTTTCATCGTCAATAAGAAGGTCAGAGGGATACAGTAAACCTGAAGTAAGGCACCGGAATCTATAACGAGTGTCACATGAATGGTTCAAATCATAGACAGTAAGAAGAGTCAGTTTTCTTGTACTTAAGTCGGCATTGTACCTTTTGTTTTATTTCCGATGCAATATCTGTGTTTCATCGTCAATAAGAAGGTCAGAGGGATACAGTAAACCTGAAATGAAGCATGGGAATCTATAACTAGTGTCACAGGAATGGTTCAATCATAGACAGTAAGAACAGTCAGTTTTCTTGTACTTAAGTCCGCATTGTGCCTTTTGTATTTAATTCCGATGCAATTTCTGTGTTTCATCGTCAATAAGAAGGACAGAGGGACACAGTAAACCTGAAGTGAAGCATCGGAATCTATAAGTAGTGTCATAGGAATGGTTCAAAACATAGACAGGAAGAAGAGTCAGTCTTTTAGTAGTTAAGTCGGCATTGTGCGTCTTGTATTTAATTCCGATGCAATTTCAGTGTTTCATAGTCAATAAGAAAGCCAGAGGCATACAGTAAACCTGAAGTGAATTATCGGTATCTATAACTAGTGTCACAGGAATGGTTCAAAACATAGACAGTAAGAAGAGTCAGTTTTCTTGCACTTAAGTCGGCATTGTGCCTTTTGTATTTAATTCCGAAGCAAATTCTGTGTTTCATCGTCACTAAGAAAGTCAGAGGCATACAGTAAACATGAAGTGAAGCATCGGAATCTATAACTAGTGTCAAAGGAATGGTTCAAATCATGGATAGTAAGAAAAGTCAGTTTCCTTGTACTTAAGTCCTTCTTGTGCCTTCTGTATTTAATTCCCATGCAATTTCTGTGTTTCATCGTCAATAAGAAGGTCAGAGGGATACAGTAAACCTGAAGTGAAGCATCGGAATCTATAACTAGTGTCACAGGAATGGTTCAATCATAGACAGTAACAAGAGTCAGTTTTCTTGTACTTAAGTCCGCATTGTGCCTTTTGTATTTAATTCCGATGAAATTTCTGTGTTTCATCGTCAATAAGAAGGACAGAGGGACACAGTAAACCTGAAGTGAAGCATCGGAATCTATAACTAGTGTCACAGGAATGGTTCAAAACATAGACAGTAACAAGAGTCAGTTTTCTTGTACTTAAGTCGGCATTGTGCCTTTTGTATTTAATTCCGATGCAATTTCAGTGTTTCACAGTCAATAAAAAAGTCAGAGGCATACAGTAAACCTGAAGTGAAGCATCGGAATCTATTACTAGTGTCACAGGAATGGTTCAAAACATAGACAGTAAGAAGAGTCAGTTTTCTTGTACTTAAGTCGGCATTGTGCCTTTTGTATTTAATTCCGATGCAATTTCGGTGTTTCATCGTCAATAAGAAGGTCAGAGGGATACAGTGATCCTGAAGTGAAGCACCGAAATCTATAACTAGTGTCACAGGAATGGTTCAAACATAGACAGTAAGAAGAGTCAGTTTTCTTGTACTTAAGTCGGCATTGTGCCTTTTGTATTTAAATCCGATGCAATTTCTGTGTTTCACTGTCAATAAGAAGGTCAGAGGGATACAGCAAACCTGAAGTGAAGCATCTGAATCTATAACTAGTGTCACAGGAATGGTTCAAAGCATAGACAGTAAGAAGAGTCAGTTTTCTTGTACTTAAGTCGGCATTGTGCCTTTTGTATTTAATTCCGATGCAATTTCTGTGTTTCATCGTCAAAAAGAAGGTCAGAGGGATACAGTAAACCTGAAGTGAAGCATCGGAATCTAAAACTAGTGTCACAGGAATGGTTCAAAACATAGACAGTAAGAAGAGTCAGTTTTCTTGTACTTAAGTCAGCATTGTGCCTTTTGTATTTAATTCCAAAGGAATTTCTGTGTTTCATCGTCAATAAGAAGGTCAGAGGGAAACAGTAAACCAGAAGTGAAGCATCGGAATCTATAACTAGTGTCACAGGAATGGTTCAAAACATAGACAGTAAGAAGAGTCAGTTATCTTGTACTTAAGTCGGCAATGTGCCTTTTGTATTTAATTCCGAAGCAAATTCTGTGTTTCATCGTCACTAAGGTCAGAGGCATACAGTGAACCTGAAGTGAAGCATCGGAATCTATAACTAGTGTCACAGGAATAGTTCAAAACATAGACAGTAAGAAGAGTCAGTTTTCTTGTACTTAAGTCGGCATTGTGCCTTTTGTATTTAATTCCGATGCAATTTCTGTGTTTCATCGTCTATAAGAAGGTCAGTGGGATACAATAACACTGAAGTGAAGCATCGGAATCTATAACTAGTGTCACAGGAATGGTTCAAAATATAGACAGTAAGAAGAGTCAGTTTCCTTGTACTTAAGTCGGCATTGTGCCTTTTGTATTTAATTCCGATGCAATTTCTGTGTTTCATCGTCAAAAAGAAGGTCAGAGGGATACAGTAAACCTGAAGTGAAGCATCGGAATCCATAACTAGTGTCACATGAATGGTTCAAAACATAGACAGTAAGAAGTGTCAGTTTTCTTGTACTTAAGTCAGCATTGTGCATTTTGTATTTAATTGCAATGCAATATCTGTGTTTCATCGTCAATAAGAAGGTCAGAGGGATACAGTAAACCTGAAGTGAAGCATCGGAATCTATAACTAGTGTCACAGAAATGGTTCAATACATAGACAATAAGCAGAGTTAGTTTTCTTGTACTTAAGTCGGTATTGTGCCTTTTGTGTTTAATTCCGAAGCAAAATCTGTGTTTCATCGTCACTAAGAAGGTCAGAGGCATACGGAAAACCTGAAGTGAAGCATCGGAATCTATAACTGGAGTCTCAGGAATGGTTCAAAGCATAGACAGTAAGAGGAGTCAGTTTTCTTGTACTTAAGTCTGCATTGTGCCTTTGGTATTTAATTCCGATGCAATTACAGTGTTTCATCGTCAATAAGAAGGTCAGAGGGATACAGTAAACCTCAAGTGAAGCATCGGAATCTATAACTAGTGTCACACGAATGGTTCAAAACGTAGACAGTAAGAAGAGTCAGTCTTCTTGTAGTTAAGTCGGCATTGTGCCTCTTGTAATTAATTCCGATGCAATTTCAGTGTTTCATAGTCAATAAGAAAGTCAGAGGCATACAGTAAACCTGAAGTGAATTATCGGCATCTATAACTAGTGTCACAGGAATGGTTCAAAACATAGACAGTAAGAAGAGTCAGTTTTCTTGTACTTAAGTCAGCATTGTGCCTTTTGTATTTAAGGGGATACGGAATCGGATTTTGGGTTAAAAAATCGAATTTTTTTTTATTGGCGTATTATATTCTGCCATGTTTCCTCTTTAAAATGACGTATCATACATAGCTCTACTACAATTATAACTATTTTATTTTTATATATTTGTGAGATCGGGTATTGCGCTTTAGTTATACACGTCTCTCGTGGCTGACCATGAACTTTTTGGCAGTACCTTTAAAGTGACATGAATTCAAATATCCCGGTTTCCAGCGACTATTTATACACTAGTTGCCCGAAAATGTTTCTCTCTGGTTTCCTCAAGTTACTCTTTGACTTTGTGGCGGGACTGTTTTGTAAACAGTGTGATATAAGAAAGTAGTTGTTGTTGAGTTATTTCGTATTTAGTGCTTCATTTTTCGCAGTGAAAATGCCTAGAGCTAAAGCAAAAGTATTTAAAAAGCGTGTGAACTGGCAAAAGAAAAGAAATAATGATTCATTAGCAAAGCAAAGCAGTTCATCATCATCACTGTTGGAAAATGTGAATCCACTTATTACTGATTTGCCGAACGAACTTACACCAAATGAAAACAGTGCTTCTCATAAAAAACTAAGAGATTGGGAAGAGAAATATAATTTACTTGATAGAGGGAATGAAGTTTTTGAACTCATTGATACGAATATATTGTGTGAAGCTCTTGAAAACAGTTTGTGCTGCAAAAAATGTCATGGAAACGTTTCTCTGAAAGTAGAATCCCATGTTGGCCTGGCTGCCCAGTTTAATTTAATATGCAGTGTTTGTAAATACAGCTGTAAGTTTCCAAGTTCGGTTTCAGTAACTGTAAATTATGGATACAAGAAAACTGAACTTTATAGTGTAAATATTAGGTTAGTTTATGGATTGCGAGCAATTGGTAAGGGCAAAGCAGCTGGTGATACGCTATGTGGTGTTCTAAATCTTCCAAGTGCACCTTCAAAGTTTGAAGCTTACAATTATGTACTAGGATCTGCAGTTGAAGATGTAGCACAGAAGTCAATGCAGGTTGCTGTGGAAGAAGCAGTGGAAGAAAATGACGGCAGTCGTGACCTCACAGTGGCGTTTGATGGCACGTGGCAGAAAAGGGGCCACACCTCCAACAATGGTGTTGTAACAGCAACTAGTGTTGATACTGGCAAGGTTATTGATGTTGCAATAATGTCTAAATACTGTAGGTGCACAGGCAGGCTGAAAAATGAACACAGTGATGACTGTATTGCTAATTATTATGGTAGTAGTGGTGGCATGGAGGTTGCTGGGGTGAAGAAAATTTTTCATCGCTCTTCACAGTGGTATAATGTTCGCTATGTCAAATATCTGGGAGATGGTGACTCTAAAGCATTCAAAGAAGTTTTGGAAAGCAAACCATATGGGAACAGTGTAAATATAAGCAAACTTGAATGTATAGGACATGTGCAGAAGAGAATGGGTGCCAGGCTGAGAAGGTTAAAATCAGTTATGAAAGGGAAAAAACTAGATGATGGGAAAACCTTGGATGGCGGAGGAAGATTGACTGATTCCATAATAGACCACATTCAGAACTGCTATGGCCTTGCAATCAGGCAAAATACAGGCAATCTTGAAGAAATGAGGAGAGCTATATGGGCTTTATATTTTCACACCGCATCCACGGATGAGCATCCACAACATGGTTTGTGCCCCAAAGGTGAAAACAGCTGGTGTAAATACAATAGGGGACTAACAACAGGAGAGAAATACATTCACCACCACAGTCTACCATCAGCCATCATGGCAGAAATAAAGCCCATTTTCAGAGATCTGGCTGACAGAAGTCTTCTGATGAAATGTCTTCACGGAAAAACGCAGAACCCCAACGAGTGCTTGAATAGTGTGATATGGCATCGTCTCCCAAAAACAGTGTTTGTCGGATTTAATACACTACATTTTGGTGTGTATGATGCTGTGGCAACCTTCAATCTTGGAAATATAACTAAATGCCAGGTCCTTCAAAAGTTGGGTATGTGTGTTGGTTCCCGTACGGTACGTGCTATGTTCTTTTTAGATCAGCACAGACTAAGGCATGCTGATAATATAATCAAGACATTAGTGAAAAAAGCAAGACAGGTGCAGAGGGGTGCCAAAAGAAGACTTGAAGATGATTATGAAGACTGTGAAGGGGGTATTAGCTACGGATCAGGAATGTTTTAATCTTCTTTCTCCGTTTCCCGTAAGTTTACTTTTTACTTCATCTAGGAACATTATCTCAGGTACTGGTCAACCTAGAAGTCTGAAATTTTTATGACGTAGTGACATAGGTCCCTATTACATACTGAAACAACGATTTTTTAATTACTTGATTTACAAAAGACTTAGGGGTGATAGTCTAGTAAAAAGCGATGGAAAAAAATTTACTTAAAAATAAATGTACAATATCTCTGTAAGAAAATACTTTGACAATAAACTGTTGTTTCAGTATTGTTGTAACATATGAACGCACATACAGTAAAATTTTTACCTCTCTGTCTCCAGTAGTTTGTGAGAAAATGTTCCCTATAGTAGGCATATATTAACATTGCGGGGATAGGTGATTCCGTATCCCCCTAATTCTGAAGCAAATTCTGTGTTTCATCGTCACTAAGATGGTCAGAGGCATACAGTAAACATGAAGTGAAGCATCGGAATCTATAACTAGTGTCACAGGAATGGTTCAAAACATGGATAGTAAGAAAAGTCAGTTTCCTTGTACTTAAGTCTTTCTTGTGCCTTTTGTATTTAATTCCGATGCAATTTCTGTGTTTCATCGTCAATAAGAAGGTCAGAGGGTACAGTAAACCTGAAGTGAAGCATCGGAATCTATAACTAGTGTCACAGGAACAGTTCAAAATATAGACAGCAAGAAGAGTCAGTTTTCTTGTACTTAAGTCGGCATTGTGCATTTTATATTTAATTCCGATGCAATTTCTGTGTTTCATCGTCAATAAGAAGGTCCGAGGGATACAGTAAACCTGAAGTGAAGCATCGCAATCTATAACAAGTGTAACAGGAATGGTTCAAACCACAGACAGTGAGAAGAGTCAGTAATCTTGTACTTAAGTCGGCATTGTGCCTTTTGTATTCAATTCCGAAGCAATTTCTGTGTTTCATCGTCAATACAGAGGTCAGAGGGATACAGTAAACCTGAAGTAAGGCACCGGAATCTATAACGAGTGTCACATGAATGGTTCAAATCATAGACAGTAAGAAGAGTCAGTTTTCTTGTACTTAAGTCGGCATTGTACCTTTTGTTTTAATTCCGATGCAATTTCTGTGTTTCATCGTTAATAAGAAGGTCAGAGGGAGACAGTAAACCGGAAGGGAAGCATCGGAATCTATAACTAGTGTCACAGGAATGGTTCAAATCATAGGCAGTAAGAACAGTCAGTTTTCTTGTACTTAAGTCGGCATTGTGCCTTTTGTGTTTAATTCCGAAGCAAAATCTGTGTTTCATCGTCACTAAGAAGGTCAGAGGCATACGGAAAACCTGAAGTGAAGCATCGGAATCTATAACTGGAGTCTCAGGAATGGTTCAAAGCATAGACAGTAAGAGGAGTCAGTTTTCTTGTACTTAAGTCTGCATTGTGCCTTTGGTATTTAATTCCGATGCAATTACAGTGTTTCATCGTCAATAAGAAGGTCAGAGGGATACAGTAAACCTCAAGTGAAGCATCGGAATCTATAACTAGTGTCACACGAATGGTTCAAAACGTAGACAGTAAGAAGAGTCAGTCTTCTTGTAGTTAAGTCGGCATTGTGCCTCTTGTAATTAATTCCGATGCAATTTCAGTGTTTCATAGTCAATAAGAAAGTCAGAGGCATACAGTAAACCTGAAGTGAATTATCGGCATCTATAACTAGTGTCACAGGAATGGTTCAAAACATAGACAGTAAGAAGAGTCAGTTTTCTTGTACTTAAGTCAGCATTGTGCCTTTTGTATTTAAGGGGATACGGAATCGGATTTTGGGTTAAAAAATCGAATTTTTTTTTATTGGCGTATTATATTCTGCCATGTTTCCTCTTTAAAATGACGTATCATACATAGCTCTACTACAATTATAACTATTTTATTTTTATATATTTGTGAGATCGGGTATTGCGCTTTAGTTATACACGTCTCTCGTGGCTGACCATGAACTTTTTGGCAGTACCTTTAAAGTGACATGAATTCAAATATCCCGGTTTCCAGCGACTATTTATACACTAGTTGCCCGAAAATGTTTCTCTCTGGTTTCCTCAAGTTACTCTTTGACTTTGTGGCGGGACTGTTTTGTAAACAGTGTGATATAAGAAAGTAGTTGTTGTTGAGTTATTTCGTATTTAGTGCTTCATTTTTCGCAGTGAAAATGCCTAGAGCTAAAGCAAAAGTATTTAAAAAGCGTGTGAACTGGCAAAAGAAAAGAAATAATGATTCATTAGCAAAGCAAAGCAGTTCATCATCATCACTGTTGGAAAATGTGAATCCACTTATTACTGATTTGCCGAACGAACTTACACCAAATGAAAACAGTGCTTCTCATAAAAAACTAAGAGATTGGGAAGAGAAATATAATTTACTTGATAGAGGGAATGAAGTTTTTGAACTCATTGATACGAATATATTGTGTGAAGCTCTTGAAAACAGTTTGTGCTGCAAAAAATGTCATGGAAACGTTTCTCTGAAAGTAGAATCCCATGTTGGCCTGGCTGCCCAGTTTAATTTAATATGCAGTGTTTGTAAATACAGCTGTAAGTTTCCAAGTTCGGTTTCAGTAACTGTAAATTATGGATACAAGAAAACTGAACTTTATAGTGTAAATATTAGGTTAGTTTATGGATTGCGAGCAATTGGTAAGGGCAAAGCAGCTGGTGATACGCTATGTGGTGTTCTAAATCTTCCAAGTGCACCTTCAAAGTTTGAAGCTTACAATTATGTACTAGGATCTGCAGTTGAAGATGTAGCACAGAAGTCAATGCAGGTTGCTGTGGAAGAAGCAGTGGAAGAAAATGACGGCAGTCGTGACCTCACAGTGGCGTTTGATGGCACGTGGCAGAAAAGGGGCCACACCTCCAACAATGGTGTTGTAACAGCAACTAGTGTTGATACTGGCAAGGTTATTGATGTTGCAATAATGTCTAAATACTGTAGGTGCACAGGCAGGCTGAAAAATGAACACAGTGATGACTGTATTGCTAATTATTATGGTAGTAGTGGTGGCATGGAGGTTGCTGGGGTGAAGAAAATTTTTCATCGCTCTTCACAGTGGTATAATGTTCGCTATGTCAAATATCTGGGAGATGGTGACTCTAAAGCATTCAAAGAAGTTTTGGAAAGCAAACCATATGGGAACAGTGTAAATATAAGCAAACTTGAATGTATAGGACATGTGCAGAAGAGAATGGGTGCCAGGCTGAGAAGGTTAAAATCAGTTATGAAAGGGAAAAAACTAGATGATGGGAAAACCTTGGATGGCGGAGGAAGATTGACTGATTCCATAATAGACCACATTCAGAACTGCTATGGCCTTGCAATCAGGCAAAATACAGGCAATCTTGAAGAAATGAGGAGAGCTATATGGGCTTTATATTTTCACACCGCATCCACGGATGAGCATCCACAACATGGTTTGTGCCCCAAAGGTGAAAACAGCTGGTGTAAATACAATAGGGGACTAACAACAGGAGAGAAATACATTCACCACCACAGTCTACCATCAGCCATCATGGCAGAAATAAAGCCCATTTTCAGAGATCTGGCTGACAGAAGTCTTCTGATGAAATGTCTTCACGGAAAAACGCAGAACCCCAACGAGTGCTTGAATAGTGTGATATGGCATCGTCTCCCAAAAACAGTGTTTGTCGGATTTAATACACTACATTTTGGTGTGTATGATGCTGTGGCAACCTTCAATCTTGGAAATATAACTAAATGCCAGGTCCTTCAAAAGTTGGGTATGTGTGTTGGTTCCCGTACGGTACGTGCTATGTTCTTTTTAGATCAGCACAGACTAAGGCATGCTGATAATATAATCAAGACATTAGTGAAAAAAGCAAGACAGGTGCAGAGGGGTGCCAAAAGAAGACTTGAAGATGATTATGAAGACTGTGAAGGGGGTATTAGCTACGGATCAGGAATGTTTTAATCTTCTTTCTCCGTTTCCCGTAAGTTTACTTTTTACTTCATCTAGGAACATTATCTCAGGTACTGGTCAACCTAGAAGTCTGAAATTTTTATGACGTAGTGACATAGGTCCCTATTACATACTGAAACAACGATTTTTTAATTACTTGATTTACAAAAGACTTAGGGGTGATAGTCTAGTAAAAAGCGATGGAAAAAAATTTACTTAAAAATAAATGTACAATATCTCTGTAAGAAAATACTTTGACAATAAACTGTTGTTTCAGTATTGTTGTAACATATGAACGCACATACAGTAAAATTTTTACCTCTCTGTCTCCAGTAGTTTGTGAGAAAATGTTCCCTATAGTAGGCATATATTAACATTGCGGGGATAGGTGATTCCGTATCCCCCTAATTCTGAAGCAAATTCTGTGTTTCATCGTCACTAAGATGGTCAGAGGCATACAGTAAACATGAAGTGAAGCATCGGAATCTATAACTAGTGTCACAGGAATGGTTCAAAACATGGATAGTAAGAAAAGTCAGTTTCCTTGTACTTAAGTCTTTCTTGTGCCTTTTGTATTTAATTCCGATGCAATTTCTGTGTTTCATCGTCAATAAGAAGGTCAGAGGGTACAGTAAACCTGAAGTGAAGCATCGGAATCTATAACTAGTGTCACAGGAACAGTTCAAAATATAGACAGCAAGAAGAGTCAGTTTTCTTGTACTTAAGTCGGCATTGTGCATTTTATATTTAATTCCGATGCAATTTCTGTGTTTCATCGTCAATAAGAAGGTCCGAGGGATACAGTAAACCTGAAGTGAAGCATCGCAATCTATAACAAGTGTAACAGGAATGGTTCAAACCACAGACAGTGAGAAGAGTCAGTAATCTTGTACTTAAGTCGGCATTGTGCCTTTTGTATTCAATTCCGAAGCAATTTCTGTGTTTCATCGTCAATACAGAGGTCAGAGGGATACAGTAAACCTGAAGTAAGGCACCGGAATCTATAACGAGTGTCACATGAATGGTTCAAATCATAGACAGTAAGAAGAGTCAGTTTTCTTGTACTTAAGTCGGCATTGTACCTTTTGTTTTAATTCCGATGCAATTTCTGTGTTTCATCGTTAATAAGAAGGTCAGAGGGAGACAGTAAACCGGAAGGGAAGCATCGGAATCTATAACTAGTGTCACAGGAATGGTTCAAATCATAGGCAGTAAGAACAGTCAGTTTTCTTGTACTTAAGTCGGCATTGTGCCTTTTGTATTTAATTCCGATGCAATTTCTGTGTTTCATCAACAATAAGAAGGACAGAGGGACACAGTAAACCTGAAGTGAAGCATCGGAATCTATAAGTAGTGTCACAGGAATGATTCAAATCATAGACAATAAGAAGAGTCAGTTTTCTTGTACTTAAGTCGGCATTGTGCCTTTTGTATTTAATTCCGATGCAATTTCTGTGTTTCATCGTCAATAAGAAGGACAGAGGCACACAGTAAACCTGAAGTGAAGCATCGGAATCTATAAGTAGTGTCACAGGAATGGTTCAAAACATACACTGTAAGAAAAGTCAGTTTTCTTGTACTTAAGTTTGCATTGTGCCTCTTGTATTTAATTCCGATGCAATTTCTGTGTTTCATCGTCAATAAGGAGGTCAGAGGGATACAGTAAACCTGAAGTGAAGCATCAGAATCTATAACTAGTGACACAGGAATGGTTCAAAACATAGGCTGTAAGAAGAGTCAGTTTTCTTGTACTTAAGTCGGCATTGTGCCTTTTGTATTTAATTCCGATGCAATTTCTGTGTTTCATCGTCAATAAGAAGGTCAGAGGGATTCAGTAAACCTGAAGTGAAGCATCGGAATCTATAAGTAGTGTCACAGGAATGGTTCAAAACATACACTGTAAGAAAAGTCAGTTTTCTTGTACTTAAGTTTGCATTGTGCCTCTTGTATTTAATTCCGATGCAATTTCTGTGTTTCATTGTCAATTAGAAGGTCAGAGGGATACAGTAAACCTGAAGTGCAGCATCGGAATCTATAACTAGTGTCACATGAATGGTTCAAAACATAGACAGTGAGAAGAGTCAGTTTTCTTGTACTTAAGTACAGCATTGTGCCTTTTGCATTTAATTCCGATACAATTTCTGTGTTTCATCGTCAATAACAAAGTCAGTGGGATACAGTAAACCATAAGTGCAGCATCGGAATCTATAACTAGTGTCACAGGAATGGTTTAAAACATAGACAGTAAGAAGAGTCAATATTCTTGTACTTAAGTCGGCATTGTGCCTTTTGTATTCAATTCCGATGCAATTTCAGTGTTTCATAGTCTATAAGAAGGTCAGAGGCATACAGTAATTCTGATTGAAGCATCGGAATCTATAACTAGTGTCACAGGAATGGTTCAAAACATAGACAGTAAGAAGAGTCAGTTTTCTTGTACTTAAGTCGGCATTGTGCCTTCTGTATTTAATTGCGATGCAATTTCTGTGTTTCATCGTCAATAAGAAGGTCAGTGGGATACAGTAACCCTGAAGTGAAGCATCGGAATCTATAACTAGTGTCACAGGAATGGTTCAAAACATAGACAGTAAGAAGAGTCAGTTTCCTTGTACTTAAGTCGGCATTGTGCCTTTTGTATTTAATTCCGATGCAATTTCTGTGTTTCATCGTCAAAAAGAAGGTCAGAGTGATACAGTTAACCTGAAGTGAAGCATCGGAATCCATAACTAGTGTCACATGAATGGTTCAAAACATAGACAGTAAGAAGAGTCAGTTTTCTTGTACTTAAGTCAGCATTGTGCCTTTTGTATTTAATTCCAATGCAATTTCTGTGTTTCATCGTCAATAAGAAGGTCAGAGGGATACAGTAAACCTGAAGTGAAGCATCGGAATCTATAACTAGTGTCACAGAAATGGTTCAATACATAGACAATAAGCAGAGTCAGTTTTCTTGTACTTAAGTCGGTATTGTGCCTTTTGTATTTAATTCCGAAGCAAATTCTGTGTTTCATCGTCACTAAGAAGGTCAGAGGCATACAGAAAACCTGAAGTGAAGCACCGGAATCTATAACTGGTCTCACAGGAATGGTTCAAACATAGACAGTAAGAGGAGTCAGTTTTTTTCTACTTAAGTCTGCATTGTGCCTTTTGTATTTAATTCCGATGCAATTTCTGTATTTCATCGTCAATAAGAAATTCAGAGGGATAAAGCAAACCAGAAGTGAAGCATCGGAATCTATAACTAGTGTCGCAGCAATGGTTCAAACATAGAATGTAAGAGGAGTCAGTTTTCTTGTACTTAAGTCGGCATTGTGCCTTTTGTATTTAATTCCGATGCAATTTCTGTGTTTCATCGTAAAAAGAAGGTCAGAGGGATACAGTAAACCTGAAGTGATGCATCGGAATCTAGAACTAGTGTCACAGGAATGGTTCAAAACATAGACAGTAAGAAAAGTCAGTTTTCTTGTACATAAGTCAGCATTGTGCCTTTTGTATTTAATTCCAATGGAATTTCTGTGTTTCATCGTCAATAAGAAGGTCGGAGGGAAACAGTAAACCAGAAGTGAAGCATCGGAATCTATCACTACTGTCACAGGAATGGTTCAAAACATAGACAGTAAGAAGAGTCAGTTATCTTGTACTTAAGTCGGCATTGTGCCTTTTGTATTTAATTCCGAAGCAAATTCTGTGTTTCATCGTCACTAAGAAGGTCAGAGGCATACAGTGAACCTGAAGTGAAGCATCGGAATCTATAACTAGTGTCACAGGAATGGTTCAAAACATAGACAGTAAGAAGAGTCAGTTTTCTTGTACTTAATTCGGCATTGTGCATTTTGTATTTAATTCCGATGCAATTTCTGTGTTTCATCGTCAATAGGAAGGTCAGTGGAATACAGTAACCCTGAAGTGAAGCATCGGAATCTATAACTAGTGTCACAGGAATGGTTCAAAACATAGACAGTAAGAAGAGTCAGTTTCCTTGTACTTAAGTCGGCATTGTGCCTTTTGTATTTAATTCCGATGCAATTTCTGTGTTTCATCGTCAGAAGGAAGGTCAGAGGGATACAGTAAACCTGAAGTGAAGCATCGGAATCCATAACTAGTGTCACATGAATGGTTCAAAACATAGACAGTAAGAAGAGTCAGTTTTCTTGTACTTAAGTCAGCATTGTGCCTTTTGTATTTAATTCCAATGCAATTTCTGTGTTTCATCGTCAATAAAAAGGTCAGAGGGATACAGTAAACCTGAAGTGAAGCATCGGAATCTATAACTAGTGTAACAGGAATGGTTCAAACCACAGACAGTGGAAAGAGTCAGTAATCTTGTACTTAAGTCGGCATTGTGCTTTTGTATTCAATTCCGAAGCAATTTCTGTGTTTCATCGTCAATACGGAGGTCAGAGGGATACAGTAAACCTGAAGTAAGGCACCGGAATCTATAACGAGTTTCACATGAATGGTTCAAATTATAGACAGTAAGAAGAGTCAGTTTTCTTGTACTTAAGTCGGCATTGTACCTTTTGTTTTAATTCCGATGCAATTTCTGTGTTTCATCGTCAATAGGAAGGTCAGAGGGATACAGTAAACCTGAAGTGAAGCATCGGATTCTATAACTAGTGTCACAGGAATGGTTCAAAAACATAGACAGTAAGAAGAGTCAGCTTTTTTGTACTTAAGTCAGCATTGTGCCTTTTGTATTTAATTCCAATGGAATTTCTGTGTTTCATCGTCAATAAGAAGGTCAGAGGGAAACAGTAAACCAGAAATGAAGCATCGGAATCTATAACTAGTGTCACAGGAATGGTTCAAAACATAGACAGTAAGAAGAGTCAGTTATCTTGTACTTAAGTCGGCATTGTGCCTTTTGTATTTAATTCCGAAGCAAATTCTGTGTTTCATCGTCACTAAGATGGTCAGAGGCATACAGTAAACATGAAGTGAAGCATCGGAATCTATAACTAGTGTTACAGGAATGGTTCAAACATGGATAGTAAGAAAAGTCAGTTTCCTTGTACTTAAGTCTTTCTTGTGCCTTTTGTATTTAATTCCGATGCAATTTCTGTGTTTCATCGTCAATAAGAAGGTCAGAGGGTACAGTAAACCTGAAGTGAAGCATCGGAATCTATAACTAGTGTCACAGGAACGGTTCAAAATATAGACAGCAAGAAGAGTCAGTTTTCTTGTACTTAAGTCGGCATTGTGCATTTTATATTTAATTCCGATGCAATTTCTGTGTTTCATCGTCAATAAGAAGGTCCGAGGGATACAGTAAACCTGAAGTGAAGCATCGCAATCTATAACTAGTGTAACAGGAATGGTTCAAACCACAGACAGTGAGAAGAGTCAGTAATCTTGTACTTAAGTCGGCATTGTGCTTTTTGTATTCAATTCCGAAGCAATTTCTGTGTTTCATCGTCAATACGGAGGTCAGAGGGATACAGTAAACCTGAAGTAAGGCACCGGAATCTATAACGAGTGTCACATGAATGGTTCAAATCATAGACAGTAAGAAGAGTCAGTTTTCTTGTACTTAAGTCGGCATTGTACCTTTTGTTTTAATTCCGATGCAATTTCTGTGTTTCATCGTTAATAAGAAGGTCAGAGGGAGACAGTAAACCGGAAGTGAAGCATCGGAATCTATAACTAGTGTCACAGGAATGGTTCAAATCATAGGCAGTAAGAACAGTCAGTTTTCTTGTACTTAAGTCGGCATTGTGCCTATTGTATTTAATTCCGATGCAATTTCTGTGTTTCATCGACAATAAGAAGGACAGAGGGACACAGTAAACTTGAAGTGAAGCATCGGAATCTATAAGTAGTGTCACAGGAATGATTCAAATCATAGACAATAAGAAGAGTCAGTTTTCTTGTACTTAAGTCGGCATTGTGCCTTTTGTATTTAATTCCGATGCAATTTCTGTGTTTCATCGTCAATAAGAAGGACAGAGGGACACAGTAAACCTGAAGTGAAGCATCGGAATCTATAAGTAGTGTCACAGGAATGGTTCAAAACATAGACAGTAAGAAAAGTCAGTTTTCTTGTACATAAGTCAGCATTGTGCCTTTTGTATTTAATTCCAATGGAATTTCTGTGTTTCATCGTCAATAAGAAGGTCGGAGGGAGACAGTAAACCAGAAGTGAAGCATCGGAATCTATCACTACTGTCACAGGAATGGTTCAAAACATAGACAGTAAGAAGAGTCAGTTATCTTGTACTTAAGTCGGCATTGTGCCTTTTGTATTTAATTCCGAAGCAAATTCTGTGTTTCATCGTCACT
The DNA here is from genome assembly GCF_021461385.2 of Schistocerca piceifrons. NCBI lineage: Eukaryota > Metazoa > Arthropoda > Insecta > Orthoptera > Acrididae > Schistocerca > Schistocerca piceifrons. The sequence continues at coordinate 98,393 of NW_025728428.1, forward strand.
AAGAAGGTCAGAGGCATACAGTGAACCTGAAGTGAAGCATCGGAATCTATAACTAGTGTCACAGGAATGGTTCAAAACATAGACAGTAAGAAGAGTCAGTTTTCTTGTACTTAATTCGGCATTGTGCCTTTTTTATTTAATTCCGATGCAATTTCTGTGTTTCATCGTCAATAGGAAGGTCAGTGGAATACAGTAACCCTGAAGTGAAGCATCGGAATCTATAACTAGTGTCACAGGAATGGTTCAAAACATAGACAGTAAGAAGAGTCAGTTTCCTTGTACTTAAGTCGGCATTGTGCCTTTTGTATTTAATTCCGATGCAATTTCTGTGTTTCATCGTCATAAGGAAGGTCAGAGGGATACAGTAAACCTGAAGTGAAGCATCGGAATCCATAACTAGTGTCACATGAATGGTTCAAACCACAGACAGTGGGAAGAGTCAGTAATCTTGTACTTAAGTCGGCATTGTGCCTTTTGTATTCAATTCCGAAGCAATTTCTGTGTTTCATCGTCAATACGGAGGTCAGAGGGATACAGTAAACCTGAAGGAAGGCACCGGAATCTATAACGAGTTTCACATGAATGGTTCAAATTATAGACAGTAAGAAGAGTCAGTTTTCTTGTACTTAAGTCGGCATTGTACCTTTTGTTTTAATTCCGATGCAATTTCTGTGTTTCATCGTCAATAAGAAGGTCAGAGGGATACAGTAAACCTGAAGTGAAGCATCGGAATCTATAACTAGTGTCACAGGAATGGTTCAAAAACATAGACAGTAAGAAGACTCAGCTTTCTTGTACTTAAGTCAGCATTGTGGCTTTTGTAATCAATTCCAATGGAATTTCTGTGTTTCATCGTCAATAAGAAGGTCAGAGGGAAACAGTAAACCAGAAGTGAAGCATCGGAATCTATAACTAGTGTCACAGGAATGGTTCAAAACATAGACAGTAAGAAGAGTCAGTTATCTTGTACCTAAGTCGGCATTGTACCTTTTGTATTTAATTCCGAAGCAAATTCTGTGTTTCATCGTCACTAAGATGGTCAGAGGCATACAGTAAACATGAAGTGAAGCATCGGAATCTATATCTAGCGTCACAGGAATGGTTCAAAACATGGATAGTAAGAAAAGTCAGTTTCCTTGTACTTAAGTCTTTCTTGTGCCTTTTGTATTTAATTCCGATGCAATTTCTGTGTTTCATCGTCAATAAGAAGGTCAGAGGGAACAGTAAACCTGAAGTGAAGCATCGGAATCTATAACTAGTGTCACAGGAACGGTTCTAAATATAGACAGCAAGAAGAGTCAGTTTTCTTGTACTTAAGTCGGCATTGTGCATTTTATATTTAATTCCGATGCAATTTCTGTGTTTCATCGTCATTAAGAAGGTCCGAGGGATACAGTAAACCTGAAGTGAAGCATCGCAATCTATAACTAGTGTAACAGGAATGGTTCAAATCACAGACAGTGAGAAGAGTCAGTAATCTTGTACTTAAGTCGGCATTGTGCCTTTTGTATTCAATTCCGAAGCAATTTCTGTGTTTCATCGTCAATACGGAGGTCAGAGGGATACAGTAAACCTGAAGTAAGGCACCGGAATCTATAACGAGTGTCACATGAATGGTTCAAATCATAGACAGTAAGAAGATTCAGTTTTCTTGTACTTAAGTCGGCATTGTACCTTTTGTTTTAATTCCGATGCAATTTCTGTGTTTCATCGTTAATAAGAAGGTCAGAGGGAGACAGTAAACCGGAAGTGAAGCATCGGAATCTATAACTAGTGTCACAGGAATGGTTCAAATCATAGGCAGTAAGAACAGTCTGTTTTCTTGTACTTAAGTCGGCATTGTGCCTTTTGTATTTAATTCCGATGCAATTTCTGTGTTTCATCGACAATAAGAAGGACAGAGGGACACAGTAAACCTGAAGTGAAGCATCGGAATCTATAAGTAGTGTCACAGGAATGATTCAAATCATAGACAATAAGAAGAGTCAGTTTTCTTGTACTTAAGTCGATATTGTGCCTTTTGTATTTAATTCCGATGCAATTTCTGTGTTTCATCGTCAGTAAGAAGGACAGAGGGACACAGTAAACCTGAAGTGAAGCATCGGAATCTATAAGTAGTGTCACAGGAATGGTTCAAAACATACACTGTAAGAAAAGTCAGTTTACTTGTACTTAAGTTTGCATTGTGCCTCTTGTATTTAATTCCGATGCAATTTCTGTGTTTCATCGTCAATAAGGAGGTCAGAGGGATACAGTAAACCTGAAGTGAAGCATCAGAATCTATAACTAGTGACACAGGAATGGTTCAAAACATAGGCAGTAAGAAGAGTCAGTTTTCTTGCACTTAAGTCGGCATTGTGCCTTTTGTATTTAATTCCGATGCAATTTCTGTGTTTCATCGTCAATAAGAAGGTCAGAGGGATTCAGTAAACCATAAGTGCAGCATCGGAATCTATAACTAGTGTCACAGGAATGGTTTAAAACATAGACAGTAAGAAGAGTCAATATTCTTGTACTTAAGTCGGCATTGTGCCTTTTGTATTCAATTCCGATGCAATTTCAGTGTTTCATAGTCTATAAGAAAGTCAGAGGCATACAGTAATTCTGATTGAAGCATCGGAATCTATAACTAGTGTCACAGGAATGGTTCAAAACATAGACAGTAAGAAGAGTCAGTTTTCTTGTACTTAAGTCGGCATTGTGCCTTGCGTATTTAATTGCGATGCAATTTCTGTGTTTCATCGTCAATAAGAAGGTCAGTGGGATACAGTAACCCTGAAGTGAAGCATCGGAATCTATAACTAGTGTCACAGGAATGGTTCAAAACATAGACAGTAAGAAGAGTCAGTTTCCTTGTACTTAAGTCGGCATTGTGCCTTTTGTATTTAATTCCGATGCAATTTCTGTGTTTCATCGTCAAAAAGAAGGTCAGAGTGATACAGTAAACCTGAAGTGAAGCATCGGAATCCATAACTAGTGTCAGATGAATGGTTCAAAACATAGACAGTAAGAAGAGTCAGTTTTCTTGTACTTAAGTCAGCATTGTGCCTTTTGTATTTAATTCCAATGCAATTTCTGTCTTTCATCGTCAATAAGAAGGTCAGAGGGATACAGTAAACCTGAAGTGAAGCATCGGAATCTATAACTAGTGTCACAGAAATGGTTCAATACATAGACAATAAGCAGAGTCAGTTTTCTTGTACTTAAGTCGGTATTGTGCCTTTTGTATTTAATTCCGAAGCAAATTCAGTGTTTCATCGTCACTAAGAAGGTCAGAGGCATACAGAAAACCTGAAGTGAAGCATCGGAATCTATAACTGGTCTCACAGGAATGGTTCAAAACATAGACAGTAAGAGGAGTCAGTTTTTTTCTACTTAAGTCTGCATTGTGCCTTTTGTATTTAATTCCGGTGCAATTTCTGTGTTTCATCGTCAATAAGAAGGTCAGAGGGATAAAGCAATACTCAAGTGAAGCATCGGAATCTATAACTAGTGTCACAGGAATGGTTCAAAACGTAGACAGTAAGAAGAGTCAGTCTTCTTGTAGTTAAGTCGGCATTGTGGTTCTTGTATTTAATTCCGATGCAATTTCAGTGTTTCATAGTCAATAAGAAAGTCAGAGGCATACAGTAAACCTGAAGTGAATTATCAGCATCTATAACTAGTGTCACAGGAATGGTTCAAATCATAGACAGTAAGAAGAGTCAGTATTCTTGTACTTAAGTCGGCATTGTGCCTTTTGTATTTAATTCCGATGCAATTTCGGTGTTTCATCGTCAATAGGAAGGTCAGGGGGATACAGTGAACCTGAAGTGAAGCACCGGAATCTATAACTAGTGTCACAGGAATGGTTCAAACATAGACAGTAGGAAGAGTCAGTTTTCTTGTACTTAAGTCGGCATTGTGCCTTTTGTATTTAAATCCGATGCAATTTCTGTGTTTCATCGTCAATAAGAAGGTCAGAGGGATACAGCGAACCTGAAGTGAAGCATCGGAATCTATAACTAGTGTCACAGCAATGGTTCAAACATAGAATGTAAGAGGAGTCCGTTTTCTTGTACTTAAGTCGGCATTGTGCCTTTTGTATTTAATTCCGATGCAATTTCTGTGTTTCATCGTAAAAAGAAGGTCAGAGGGATACAGTGAACCTGAAGTGAAGCATCGGAATCTATAACTAGTGTCACAGGAATGGTTCAAAACATAGACAGTAAGAAGAGTCAGTTTTCTTGTACTTAATTCGGCATTGTGCCTTTTGTATTTAATTCCGATGCAATTTCTGTGTTTCATCGTCAATAGGAAGGTCAGTGGAATACAGTAACCCTGAAGTGAAGCATCGGAATCTATAACTAGTGTCACAGGAATGGTTCAAAACATAGACAGTAAGAAGAGTCAGTTTCCTTGTACTTAAGTCGGCATTGTGCCTTTTGTATTTAATTCCGATGCAATTTCTGTGTTTCATCGTCATAAGGATGGTCAGAGGGATACAGTAAACCTGAAGTGAAGCATCGGAATCCATAACTAGTGTCACATGAATGGTTCAAAACATAGACAGTAAGAAGAGTCAGTTTTCTTGTACTTAAGTCACCATTGTGCCTTTTGTATTTAATTCCAATGCAATTTCTGTGTTTCATCGTCAATAAAAAGGTCAGAGGGATACAGTAAACCTGAAGTGAAGCATCGGAATCTATAACTAGTGTAACAGGAATGGTTCAAACCACAGTCAGTGAGAAGAGTCAGTAATCTTGTACTTAAGTCGGCATTGTGCCTTTTGTATTCAATTCCGAAGCAATTTCTGTGTTTCATCGTCAATACGGAGGTCAGAGGGATACAGTAAACCTGAAGTAAGGCACCGGAATCTATAACGAGTTTGACATGAATGGTTCAAATTATAGACAGTAAGAAGAGTCAGTTTTCTTGTACTTAAGTCGGCATTGTACCTTTTGTTTTAATTCCGATGCAATTTCTGTGTTTCATCGTCAATAAGAAGGTCAGAGGGATACAGTAAACCTGAAGTGAAGCATCGGAATCTATAACTGGTGTCACAGGAATGGTTCAAAAACATAGACAGTAAGAAGAGTCAGCTTTCTTGTACTTAAGTCAGCATTGTGCCTTTTGTATTTAATTCCAATGGAATTTCTGAGTTTCATCGTCAATAAGAAGGTCAGAGGGAAACAGTAAACCAGAAGTGAAGCATCGGAATCTATAACTAGTGTCTCAGGAATGGTTCAAAACATAGACATTAAGAAGAGTCAGTTATCTTGTACTTAAGTCGGCATTGTGCCTTTTGTATTTAATTCCGAAGCAAATTCTGTGTTTCATCGTCACTAAGAAGGTCAGAGGCATACAGTGTACCTGAAGTGAAGCATCGGAATCTATAACTAGTGTCACAGGAATGGTTCAAAACATAGACAGTAAGAAGAGTCAGTTTTCTTGTACTTAAGTCGGCATTGTGCCTTTTGTATTTAATTCCGATGCAATTTCTGTGTTTCATCGTCAATAAGAAGGTCAGTGGGATACAGTAACCCTGAAGTGAAGCATTGGAATCTATAACTAGTGTCACAGGAATGGTTCAAAACATAGACAGTAAGCCCGCATCTCGTGGTCGTGCGGTAGGGTTCTCGCTTCCCACGCCCGGGTTCCCGGGTTCGATTCGCGGCGGGGTCAGGGATTTTCTCTGCCTCGTGATGGCTGGGTGTTGTGTGCTGTCCTTAGGTTAGTTAGGTTTAAGTAGTTCTAAGTTCTAGGGGACTTATGACCACAGCAGTTGTGTCCCATAGTGCTCAGAGCCATTTGAACCATAGACAGTAAGAAGAGTCAGTTTCCTTGTACTTAAGTCGGCATTGTGCCTTTTGTATTTAATTCCGATGCAATTTCTGTGTTTCATCGTCAAAAAGAAGGTCAGAGGTATACAGTAAACCTGAAGTGAAGCATCGGAATCCATAACTAGTGTCACATGAATGGATCAAAACATAGACAGTAAGAGGAGTCAGTTTTCTTGTACTTAAGTCAGCATTGTGCCTTTTGTATTCAATTCCAATGCAATATCTGTGTTTCATCGTCACTAAGAAGGTCAGAGGGATACCGTAAACCTGAAGTGAAGCATCGGAATCTATAACTAGTGTCACAGAAATGTTTCAATACATAGACAATAAGCAGAGTCAGTTTTCTTGTACTTAAGTCGGTATTGTGCCTTTTGTATTTAATTCCGAAGCAAATTCTCTGTTTCATCGTCACTAAGAAGGTCAGAGGCATACAGAAAACCTGAAGTGAAGCATCGGAATCTAAAACTGGTGTCACAGGAATGGTTCAAAGCATAGACAATAAGAGGAGTCAGTTTTCTTGTACTTAAGTCGGCATTGTGCCTTTTGTATTTAATTCCGATGCAATTTCTGTGTTTCATCGTCAATAAGAAGGTCAGAGGGATACAGTAAACCTCAAGTGAAGCATCGGAATCTATAACTAGTGTCACAGGAATGGTTCAAAACATGGATAGTAAGAAAAGTCAGTTTCCTTGTACTTAAGTCCTTCTTGTGCCATTTGTATTTAATTCCCATGCAATTTCTGTGTTTCATCGTCAATAAGAAGGTCAGAGGGACACAGTAAACCTGAAGTGAAGCATCGGTATCTGTAACTAGTGTCACAGGGACGGTTCAAAATATAGACAGCAAGAAGAGTCAGTTTTCTTGTACTTAAGTCGGCATTGTGCATTTTATATTTAATTCCGATGCAATTTCTGTGTTTCATCGTCAATAAGAAGGACCGAGGGATACAGTAAACCTGAAGTGAAGCATCGGAATCTATAACTAGTGTAACAGGAATGGTTCAAACCACAGACCGTGAGAAGAGTCAGTAATCTTGTACTTAAGTTGGCATTGTGCCTTTTGTATTCAATTCCGAAGCTATTTCTGTGTTTCATCGTCAATACGGAGGTCAGAGGGATACAGTAAACCTGAAGTAAGGCACCGGAATCTATAACGAGTGTCACATGAATGGTTCAAATCATAGACAGTAAGAAGAGTCAGTTTTCTTGTACTTAAGTCGGCATTGTACCTTTTGTTTTAATTCCGATGCAATTTCTGTGTTTCATCGTCAATAAGAAGGTCAGAGGGATACAGTAAACCTGAAATGAAGCATGGGAATCTATAACTAGTGTCACAGCAATGGTTCAATCATAGACAGTAAGAACAGTCAGTTTTCTTGTACTTAAGTCCGCATTGTGCCTTTTGTATTTAATTCCGATGCAATTTCTGTGTTTCATCGTCAATAAGAAGGACAGAGGGACACAGAAAACCTGAAGTGAAGCATCGGAATCTATAAGTAGTGTCATAGGAATGGTTCAAAACATAGACAGTAAGAAGAGTCAGTCTTTTTGTAGTTATGTCGGCATTGTGCCTCTTGTATTTAATTCCGATGCAATTTCAGTGTTTCATAGTCAATAAGAAAGCCAGAGGCATACAGTAAACCTGAAGTGAATTATCGACATCTATAACTAGTGTCACAGGAATGGTTCAAAACATAGCCAGTAACAAGAGTCAGTTTTCTTGTACTTAAGTCGGCATTGTGCCTTTTGTATTTAATTCCGATGCAATTTCAGTGTTTCACAGTCAATAAAAAAGTCAGAGGCATACAGTAAACCTGAAGTGAAGCATCGGAATCTGTTACTAGTGTCACAGGAATGGTTCAAAACATAGACAGTAAGAAGAGTCAGTTTTCTTGTACTTAAGTCGGCATTGTGCCTTTTGTATTTAATTCCGATGCAATTTCGGTGTTTCATCGTCAATGAGAAGGTCAGAGGGATACAGTGAACCTGAAGTGAAGCGCCGAAATCTATAACTAGTGTCACAGGAATGGTTCAAACATAGACAGTAAGAAGAGTCAGTTTTCTTGTACTTAAGTAGGCATTGTGCCTTTTGTATTTAAATCCGATGCAATTTCTGTGTTTCATTGTCAATAAGAAGGTCAGAGGGATACAGCAAAACTGAAGTGAAGCATCTGAATCTATAACTTGTGTCACAGGAATGGTTCAAAGCAAAGACAGTAAGAAGAGTGAGTTTTCTTGTACTTAAGTCGGCATTGTGCCTTTTGCATTTAATTCCGATGCAATTTCTGTGTTTCATCGTCAAAAAGAAGGTCAGAGGGATACAGTAAACCTGAAGTGAAGCATCGGAATCTATAACTAGTGTCACAGGAATGGTTCAAAACATAGACAGTAAGAAGAGTCAGTTTTCTTGTATTTAAGTCAGCATTGTGCCTTTTGTATTTAATTCCAATGGAATTTCTGTGTTTCATCGTCAATAAGAAGGTCAGAGGGAAACAGTAAACCAGAAGTGAAGCATCGGAATCTATAACTAGTGTCACAGGAATGGTTCAAAACATAGACAGTAAGAAGAGTCAGTTATCTTGTACTTAAGTCGGCATTGTGCCTTTTGTATTTAATTCCGAAGCAAATTCTGTGTTTCATCGTCACTAAGAAGGTCAGAGGCATACAGTGAACCTGAAGTGAAGCATCGGAATCTATAACTAGTGTCACAGGAATGGTTCAAAACATAGACATTAAGAAGAGTCAGTTTTCTTGTACTTAAGTCGGCATTGTGCCTTTTGTATTTAATTCCGATGCAATTTCTGTGTTTCATCGTCAAAAAGAAGGTCAGAGGGATACAGTAAACCTGAAGTGAAGCATCGGAATCCATAACTAGTGTCACATGAATGGTTCAAAACATAGACAGTAAGAAGAATCAGTTTTCTTGTACTTAAGTCAGCATTGTGCATTTTGTATTTAATTCCAATGCAATTTCTGTGTTTCATCGTCAATAAGAAGGTCAGAGGGATACAGTAAACCTGAAGTGAAGCATCGGAATCTATAACTAGTGTCACAGAAATGGTTCAATACCTAGACAATAAGCAGAGTCAGTTTTCTTGTACTTAAGTCGGTATTGTGCCTTTTGTATTTAATTCCGAAGCAAATTCTGTGTTTCATCGTCACTAAGAAGGTCAGAGGCATACAGAAAGCCTGACGTGAAGCATCGGAATCTATAACTGGTGTCTCAGGAATGGTTCAAAGCATAGACAGTAAGAGGAGTCAGTTTTCTTGTACTTAAGTCTGCATTGTGCCTTTGGTATTTAATTCCGATGCAATTACAGTGTTTCATCGTCAATAAGAAGGTCAGAGGGATACAGTAAACCTCAAGTGAAGAATCGGAATCTATAACTAGTGTCACACGAATGGTTCAAAACGTAGACAGTAAGAAGAGTCAGTCTTCTTGTAGTTAAGTCGGCATTGTGCCTCTTGTAATTAATTCCGATGCAATTTCAGTGTTTCATAGTCAATAAGAAAGTCAGAGGCATAGAGTAAACCTGAAGTGAATTATCGGCATCTATAACTAGTGTCACAGGAATGGTTCAAAACATAGACAGTAAGAAGAGTCAGTTTTCTTGCACTTAAGTCAGCATTGTGCCTTTTGTATTTAATTCCGAAGCAAATTCTGTGTTTCATCGTCAATAAGATGGTCAGAGGCATACAGTAAACATGAAGTGAAGCATCGGAATCTATAACTAGTGTCACAGGAATGGTTCAAGACACGGATAGTAAGAAAAGTCAGTTTCCTTGTACTTAAGTCTTTCTTGTGCCTTTTGTATTTAATTCCGATGCAATTTCTGTGTTTCATCGTCAATAAGAAGGTCTGAGGGATACAGTAAACCTGAAGTGAAGCATCGGAATCTATAACTAGTGTCACAGGAACGGTTCAAAATATAGACAGCAAGAAGAGTCAGTTTTCTTGTACTTAAGTCGGCATTGTGCATTTTATATTTAATTCCGATGCAATTTCTGTGTTTCATCGTCAATAAGAAGGTCAGTGGGATACAGTAACCCTGAAGTGAAGCATCGGAATCTATAACTAGTGTCACAGGAATGGTTCAAAACATAGACAGTAAGAAGAGTCAGTTTCCTTGTACTTAAGTCGGCATTGTGTCTTTTGTATTTAATTCCGATGCAATTTCTGTGTTTCATCGTCAAAAAGAAGGTCAGAGTGATACAGTAAACCTGAAGTGAAGCATCCGAATCCATAACTAGTGTCACATGAATGGTTCAAAACATAGACAGTAAGAAGAGTCAGTTTTCTTGTACTTAAGTCAGCATTGTGCCTTTTGTATTTAATTCCAATGCTATTTCTGTGTTTCATCGTCAATAAGAAGGTCAGAGGGATACAGTAAACCTGAAGTGAAGCATCGGAATCTATAACTAGTGTCACAGAAATGGTTCAATACATAGACAATAAGCAGAGTCAGTTTTTCTTGTACTTAAGTAGGTATTTTGCCTTCTGTATTTAATTCCGAAGCAAATTCTGTGTTTCATCGTCACTAAGAAGGTCAGAGGCATACAGAAAACCTGAAGTGAAGCATCGGAATCTATAACTGGTCTCACAGGAATGGTTCAAAACATAGACAGTAAGAGGAGTCAGTTTTTTTTCTACTTAAGTCTGCATTGTGCCTTTTGTATTTAATTCCGATGCAATATCTGTGTTTCATCGTCAATAAGAAGGTCAGAGGGATAAAGCAAACCTCAAGTGAAGCATCGGAATCTATAACTAGTGTCACAGGAATGGTTCAAACATAGACAGTAAGAAGAGTCAGTTTTCTTGTACTTAAGTCGGCATTGTGCCTTTTGTATTCAAATCCGATGCAATTTCTGTGTTTCATCGTCAATAAGAAGGTCAGAGGGATACAGCAAACCTGACGTGAAGCATCGGAATCTATAACTAGTGTCGCAGCAATGGTTCAAACATAGATTGTAAGAAGAGTCAGTTTTCTTGTACTTATGTCGCCATTGTGCCTTTTGTATTTAATTCCGATGCAATTTCTGTGTTTCATCGTAAAAAGAAGGTCAGAGGGATACAGTAAACCTGAAGTGAAGCATCGGAATCTAGAACTAGTGTCACAGGAATGGTTCAAAACATAGACAGTAAGAAAAGTCAGTTTTCTTGTACATAAGTCAGCATTGTGCCTTTTGTATTTAATTCCAATGGAATTTCTGTGTTTCATCGTCAATAAGAAGGTCGGAGGGAAACAGTAAACCAGAAGTGAAGCATCGGAATCTATAACTAGTGTCACAAGAATGGTTCAAAACATAGACAGTAAGAAGAGTCAGTTATCTTGTACTTAAGTCGGCATTGTGCCTTTTGTATTTAATTCCGAAGCAAATTCTGTGTTTCATCGTCACTACGAAGGTCAGAGGCATACAGTGAACCTGAAGTGAAGCATCGGAATCTATAACTAGTGTCACAGGAATGGTTCAAAACATAGACAGTAAGAAGAGTCAGTTTTCTTGTACTTAATTCGGCATTGTGCCTTTTGTATTTAATTCCGATGCAATTTCTGTGTTTCATCGTCAATAAGAAGGTCAGTGGAATACAGTAACCCTGAAGTGAAGCATCGGAATCTATAACTAGTGTCACAGGAATGGTTCAAAACATAGACAGTAAGAAGAGTCAGTTTCCTTGTACTTAAGTCGGCATTGTGCCTTTTGTATTTAATTCCGATGCAATTTCTGTGTTTCATCGTCATAAAGAACGTCAGAGGGATACAGTAAACCTGAAGTGAAGCATCGGAATCCATAACTAGTGTCACATGAATGGTTCAAAACATAGACAGTAAGAAGAGTCAGTTTTCTTGTACTTAAGTCAGCATTGTGCCTTTTGTATTTAATTCCAATGCAATTTCTGTGTTTCATCGTCAATAAAAAGGTCAGAGGGATACAGTAAACCTGATGTGAAGCATCGGAATCTATACCTAGTGTAACAGGAATGGTTCAAACCACAGACAGTGAGAAGAGTCAGTAATCTTGTACTTAAGTCGGCATTGTGCCTTTTGTATTCAATTCCGAAGCAATTTCTGTGTTTCATCGTCAATACGGAGGTCAGAGGGATAAAGTAAACCTGAAGTAAGGCACCGGAATCTATAACGAGTTTCACATGAATGGTTCAAATCATAGACAGTAAGAAGAGTCAGTTTTCTTGTACTTAAGTCGGCATTGTACCTTTTGTTTTAATTCCGATGCAATTTCTGTGTTTCATCGTCAATAAGAAGGTCAGAGGGATACAGTAAACCTGAAGTGAGGCATCGGAATCTATAACTAGTGTCACAGGAATGGTTCTAAACATAGACAGTAAGAAGAGTCAGCTTTCTTGTACTTAAGTCAGCATTGTGCCTTTTGTATTTAATTCCAATGGAATTTCTGTGTTTCATCGTCAATAAGAAGGTCAGAGGGAAACAGTAAACCAGAAGTGAAGCATCGGAATCTATAACTAGTGTCACAGGAATGGTTCAAAACATAGACAGTAAGAAGAGTCTGTTATCTTGTACTTAAGTCGGCATTGTGCCTTTTGTATTTAATTCCGAAGCAAATTCTGTGTTTCATCGTCACTAAGAAGGTCAGAGGCATACAGTGAACCTGAAGTGAAGCATCGGAATCTATAACTAGTGTCACAGGAATGGTTCAAAACATAGACAGTAAGAAGAGTCAGTTTTCTTGTACTTAAGTCGGCATTGTGCCTTTTGTATTTAATTCCGATGCAATTTCTGTGTTTCATCGTCAATAAGAAGGTCAGTGGGATACAGTAACCCTGAAGTGAAGCATTGGAATCTATAACTAGTGTCACAGGAATGGTTCAAAGCATAGACAGTAAGCCCGCATCTCGTGGTCGTGCGGTAGCGTTCTCGCTTCCCACGCCCGGGTTCCCGGGTTCGATTCCCGGCGGGGTCAGGGATTTTCTCTGCCTCGTGATGGCTGGGTGTTGTGTGCTGTCCTTAGGTTAGTTAGGTCTAAGTAGTTCTAAGTTCTAGGGGACTTATGACCACAGCAGTTGAGTCCCATAGTGATGAATGCCATTTGAACCATAGACAGTAAGAAGAGTCAGTTTCCTTGTACTTAAGTCGGCATTGTGCATTTTGTATTTAATTCCGATGCAATTTCTGTGTTTCATCGTCAAAAAGAAGGTCAGAGGTATACAGTAAACCTGAAGTGAAGCATCGGAATCCATAACTAGTGTCACATGAATGGATCAAAACATAGACAGTAAGAGGAGTCAGTTTTCTTGTACCTAAGTCAGCATTGTGCCTTTTGTATTTAATTCCAATGCAATTTCTGTGTTTCATCGTCACTACGAAGGTCAGAGGGATACCGTAAAACTGAAGTGAAGCATCGGAATCTATAACTAGTGTCACAGAAAAGTTTCAATACATAGACAATAAGCAGAGTCAGTTTTCTTGTACTTAAGTCGGTATTGTGCCTTTTGTATTTAATTCCGAAGCAAATTCTCTGTTTCATCGTCACTAAGAAGGTCAGAGGCATACAGAAAACCTGAAGTGAAATATCGGAATCTAAAACTGGTGTCACAGGAATGGTTCAAAGCATAGACAATAAGAGGAGTCAGTTTTCTTGTACTTAAGTCTGCATTGTGCCTTTTGTATTTAATTCCGATGCAATTTCTGTGTTTCATCGTCAATAAGAAGGACAGAGGTACACAGTAAACCTGAAGTGAAGCATCGGAATCTATAAGTAGTGTCATAGGAATGGTTCAAAACATAGACAGTAAGAAGAGTCAGTCTTTTTGTAGTTAAGTCGGCATTGTGCCTCTTGTATTTTAATTCCGATGCAATTTCAGTCTTTCATAGTCAATAAGAAAGCCAGAGGCATACAGTAAACCTGAAGTGAATTATCGGCATCTATAACTAGTGTCACAGGAATGGTTCAAAACATAGACAGTTAGAGGAGTCAGTTTTCTTGCACTTAAGTCGGCATTGTGCCTTTTGTATTTAATTCCGAAGCAAATTCTGTGTTTCATCGTCACTAAGAAGGTCAGAGGCATACAGTAAACATGAAGAGAAGCATCGGAATCTATAACTAGTGTCAAAGGAATGGTTCAAAACATGGATAGTAAGAAAAGTCAGTTTCCTTGTACTTAAGTCTTTCTTGTGCCTTCTGTATTTAATTCCCATGCAATTTCTGTGTTTCATCGTCAATAAGAAGGTCAGAGGGATACAGTTAACCTGAAGTGAAACATCGGAATCTATAACTAGTGTCACAGGGACGGTTCAAAATATAGACAGCAAGAAGAGTCAGTTTTCTTGTACTTAAGTCGGCATTGTGCATTTTATATTTAATTCCGATGCAATTTCTGTGTTTCATCGTCAATGAGAAGTCCGAGGGATACAGTAAACCTGAAGTGAAGCATCGGAATCTATAACTAGTGTAACAGGAATGGTTCAAACCACAGACAGTGAGAAGAGTCAGTAATCTTGTACTTAAGTTGGCATTGTGCCTTTTGTATTCAATTCCGAAGCAATTTCTGTGTTTCATCGTCAATACGGAAGTCAGAGGGATACAGTAAACCTGAAGTAAGGCACCGGAATCTATAACGAGTGTCACATGAATGGTTCAAATCATAGACAGTAAGAAGAGTCAGTTTTCTTGTACTTAAGTCGGCATTGTACCTTTTGTTTTAATTCCGATGCAATTTCTGTGTTTCATCGTCAATAAGAAGGTCAGAGGGAAACAGTAAACCTGAAGTGAAGCATCATAATCTATAACTAGTGTCACAGGAATGGTTCAATCATAGACAGTAACAAGAGTCAGTTTTCTTGTACTTAAGTCGCATTGTGCCTTTTGTATTTAATTCCGATGCAATTTCAGTGTTTCACAGTCAATAAAAAAGTCAGAGGCATACAGTAAACCTGAAGTGAAGCATCGGAATCTATTACTAGTGTCACAGAAATGGTTCAAAACATAGACAGTAAGAAGAGTCAGTTTTCTTGTACTTAAGTCGGCATTGTGCCTTTTGTATTTAATTCCGATGCAATTTCGGTGTTTCATCGTCAATAAGAAGGTCAGAGGGATACAGTGAACCTGAAGTGAAGCACCGAAATCTATAACTAGTGTCACAGGAATGGTTCAAACACAGACAGTAAAAAGAGTTAGTTTTCTTGTACTTAAGTCGGCATTGTGCCTTTTGTATTTAAATCCGATGCAATTTCTGTGTTTCATCGTCAATAAGAAGGTCAGAGGGATACAGCAAACCTGAAGTGAAGCATCTGAATCTATAACTAGTGTCACAGGAATGGTTCAAAGCATAGACAGTAAGAAGAGTCAGTATTCTTGTACTTAAGTCGGCATTGTGCCTTTTGTATTTCATTCCGATGCAATTTCTGTGTTTCATCGTCAAAAAGAAGGTCAGAGGGATACAGTAAACCTGAAGTGAAGCATCGGAATCTATAACTAGTGTCACAGGAATGGTTCAAAACATAGACAGTAAGAAGAGTCAGTTTTCTTGTACTTAAGTCAGCATTGTGCCTTTTGTATTTAATTACAATGGAATTTCTGTGTTTCATCGTCAATAAGAAGGTCAGAGGGAAACAGTAAACCAGAAGTGAAGCATCGGAATCTATAACGAGTGTCACATGATTGGTTCAAATCATAGACAGTAAATAGAGTCAGTATTCTTGTACTTAAGTCGGCATTGTACCTTTTGTTTTAATTCCAATGCAATTTCTGTGTTTCATCGTCAATAAGAAGGTCAGAGGGATACAGTAAACCTGAAGTGAAGCATCGGAATCTATAACTAGTGTCACAGAAATGGTTCAATACATAGACAATAAGCAGAGTCAGTTTTCTTGTGCTTAAGTCGGTATTGTGCCTTTTGTATTTAATTCCGAAGCAAATTCTGTGTTTGATCGTCACTAAGAAGGTCAGAGGCATACAGAAAACCTGAAGTGAAGCATCGGAAACTATAACTGGTGTCTCAGGAATGGTTCAAAGCATAGACAGTAAGAGGAGTCAGTTTTCTTGTACTTAAGTCTGCATTGTGCCTTTGGTATTTAATTCCGATGCAATTACAGTGTTTCATCGTCAATAAGAAGGTCAGGGGGATACAGTAAACCTCAAGTGAAGCATCGGAATCTATAACTAATGTCACACGTGTGGTTCAAAACGTAGACAGTAAGAAGAGTCAGTCTTCTTGTAGTTAAGTCGGCATTGTGCCTCTTGTAATTAATTCCGATGCAATTTCAGTGTTTCATCGTCACTAAGATGGTCAGAGGCATACAGTAAACATGAAGTGAAGCATCGGAATCTATAACTAGTGTCACAGGAATGGTTCAAAACATGGATAGTAAGAAAAGTAAGTTTCCTTGTACTTAAGTCTTTCTTGTGCCTTTTGTATTTAATTCCGATGCAATTTCTGTGTTTCATCGTCAATAAGAAGGTCAGAGGGATACAGTAAACCTGAAGTGAAGCATCGGAATCTATAACTAGTGTCACAGGAACGGTTTAAAATATAGACAGCAAGAAGAGTCAGTTTTCTTGTACTTAAGTCGGCATTGTGCATTTTATATTTAATTCCGATGCAATTTCTGTGTTTCATCGTCAATAAGAAGGTCCGAGGGATACAGTAAACCTGAAGTGAAGCATCGGAATCTATAACTAGTGTAACAGGAATGGTTCAAACCACAGACAGTGAGAAGAGTCAGTAATCTTGTACTTAGGTCGGCATTGTGCCTTTTGTATTCAATTCCGAAGCAATTTCTGTGTTTCATCGTCAATACGGAGGTCAGAGGGATACAGTAAACCTGAAGTAAGGCACCGGAATCTATAACGAGTGTCACATGAATGTGTCAAATCATAGGCAGTAAGAACAGTCAGTTTTCTTGTACTTAAGTCGGCATTGTGCCTTTTGTATTTAATTCCGATGCAATTTCTGTGTTTCATCGACAATAAGAAGGACAGAGGGACACAGTAAACCTGAAGTGAAGCATCGGAATCTATAAGTAGTGTCACAGGAATGATTCAAATCATAGACAGTAAGAAGAGTCAGTTTTCTTGTACTTAAGTCTGCATTGTGCCTTTTGTATTTAATTCCGATGCAATTTCTGTGTTTCATCGTCAATAAGGAGGTCAGAGGGATACAGTAAACCTGAAGTGAAGCATCAGAATCTATAACTAGTAACACAGGAA
This sequence comes from Schistocerca piceifrons, assembly GCF_021461385.2. Lineage (NCBI taxonomy): Eukaryota > Metazoa > Arthropoda > Insecta > Orthoptera > Acrididae > Schistocerca > Schistocerca piceifrons. The sequence goes on from NW_025728428.1 coordinate 115,398, forward strand.
TGGTTAAAAACTTAGTCAGTCAGAAGAGTCAGTTTTCTTGTACTTAAGTCGGCATTGTGCCTTTTCCATTTAATTCCGATGCATTTTCTGTGTTTCATCATCAATAAGAAGGTCAGAGGGAAATAGTAAACCTGAAGTGAAGCATCGGAATCTATAACTAGTGTCACAGGAATGGTTCAAATCATAGATGGTAAGGAGAGTCAGTTTTCTTGTACTTAAGTCGGCATTGTGCCTTTTGTATTTTATTCCGATGCATTTTCTGTGTTTCATCGTCAATAAGAAGGTCAGAGGCATACAGTAAACTAGAAGTGGAGCATCGGAATCTATAACAAGTGTCACAGGAATGGTTCAAAGCATAGACAGTAAGAAGAGTCAGTTTTCTTCCACTTAAGTCGGCATTGTGCCTTTTGTATTTAATTCCGATGCAATTTCAGTGTTTCATCATCAATAAGAAGGTCAGAGGGATACAGTGAACCTGAAGTGAAGCATCGGAATCTATAACTAGTGTCACAGGAATGGTTCAAAACATAGACAGTAAGAAGTGTCAGTTTTTCTTGTACTTATGTCGGCATTGTGCCTTTTGTATTTAATTCCTATGCAATTTCTGTGTTTCATAGTCAATAAGAGGGTCAGAGGGATACAGTAAACCTGAAGTGAAGCATTGGAATCTATAACTAGTGTCACAGGAATGGTTCAAAACACATAGACAGTAAGAAGAGTCAGTTTTCTTGTACTTAAGTCGGCATTGTGCCTTTGTATTTCATTCCGATGCAATTTCTGTGTTTCATTGACAATTAGAAGGTCAGAGGGATACAGTAAACCTGAAGTGCAGCATCGGAATCTATAACTAGTGTCACATGAATGGTTCAAAACATAGACAGTGAGAAGAGTCAGTTTTCTTGTACTTAAGTACAGCATTGTGCCTTTTGCATTTAATTCCGATACAGTTTCTGTGTTTCATCGTCAATAACAAAGTCAGTGGGATACAGTAAACCATAAGTGCAGCATCGGAATCTATAACTAGTGTCACAGGAATGGTTTAAAACATAGACAGTAAGAAGAGTCTATATTCTTGTACTTAAGTCGGCATTGTGCCTTTTGTATTCAATTCCGATGCAATTTCAGTGTTTCATTGTCTATAAGAAGGTCAGAGGCATACAGTAATTCTGATTGAAGCATCGGAATCTATAACTAGTGTCACAGGAATGGTTCAAAACATAGACAGTAAGAAGAGTCAGTTTTCTTGTACTTAAGTCGGCATTGTGTCTTTTGTATTTAATTCCGATGCAATTTCAGTGTTTCATCGTCAATAAGAAGATCAGAAGGATACAGTAAACCTTGAAGTGAAGCATCGGAATCTATAACTAGTGTCGCAGGAATGGTTCAAAACATAGACAGTAAGAGAGACAGTTTTCTTGTACTTAAGTCGGAATTGTGCCTTTTGTATTTAATTCCCATGCAATTTCTGTGTTTCATCGTCAATAAGAAGTCGGAGGGATACAGTAAACCTGAAGTGAAGCATCGGAATCTAAAACTAGTGTCACATGAATGGTTCAAATCATAGACAGTAAGAAGAGTCAGTTTTCTTGTACTTAAGTCGGCATTGTGAGTTTTGTATTTAATTCCGATGCAAATTCTGTGTTTCATCGTCACTAAGCAGGTCAGAGGCATACAGTAAACCTGAAGTGAAGCATCGAATCTATAACTAGTGTCACAGGAGTGGTTCACAACATATACAGTAAGAAGAGACAGTTTTCTTGTACTTAAGTCGGCATTGTGCCTTTGTATTTAATTCCGATGGCATTTCAGTGTTTCATCGTCAATAAGAAGGTCACAGGGATACAGTGAACCTGCAGGGAAGCATCGGAATCTATACTTAGAGTCACAGTAATGGTTCAAAACATAGACAGTAAGAAGAGTCAGTTTTTTTGTACTTAAGTCGGCATTGTGCCTTTTGAATTAATTCCGATGCAATTTCTGTGTTTCATCGTCAGTAAGGTGGTCAGAGGCATACAGTATTCCTGAAGTGAAGCATCGGAACCTATAACTAGTGTCACAGGAATGGTTCAGAACAAAGACAGTAAGAAGAGTCAGTTTTCTTGTACTTATGTCAGCATTATGCCTTTTGTATTTTAATTCCGATGCAATTTCTGTGTTTCATCATCAATTAGAAGGTCAGAGGGATACAATAAACCTGAAGTGCAGCTTCGGAATCTACAACAAGTGTCACAGGAATGGTTCAAACATAGACAATAAGAGGAGTCAGTTTTCTTGTACTTAAGTCGGCATTGTGCCTTTTGTATTTAATTCCGATGCAATTTCCGTGTTTCATCGTCAATAAGAAGGTCAGAGGGATACAGTAAACCTGAAGTGAAGCATCAGAATCTATAACTATTGTCACGAGTATGGGTCAAAACATAGACAGTAAGAAGAGTCAGTTTTCTTGTAGTTAAGGTCGGCATTGTGCCTTTTCTATTTAATTCCGATGCAATTCTGTGTTCATCGTCAATAAGAAGGTCAGAGGGATAGAGTAAACCTAAAGTGAAGCATCGGAATCTATAACTAGTGTCACAGGAATGGTTCAAAGCATAGATAGTAAGAAGAATCGGTTTTCATGTACTTAATCGGCATTGTGCCTTTTCTAATCAATTCGATGCAATTTCGGTGTTTCATCGTCAATAAGAAGGTCAGAGGGATACAGTAAACCTGAAGTGAAACATCGGAAATCTATAACTAGTGTCACAGGAATGGTTCAAAGCATAGACAGTAAGAAGAGCCAGTCTTCTTGTACTTGAGTTAGCATTGTGGGTTTTGTATTTATTTCCGATGCAATTTCTGTGTTTCATCGTGAATAAGAATGTCAGTGGGATACAGTAAACCTGAAGTGAAGCATCGGAAACTATAACTAATGTTACAGGAATGGTTCAAAACATAGACAGTAAGAAGAGTCAGTTCTCTTGTACTTAAGTCGGCATTGTGCATTTGTATTCAATTCCGATGCAATTTCGGTGTTTCATCGTCAATAAGAAGGTCAGAGGGATACAGTAAACCTGAAGTGAAGCATCGGAATCTATAACTAGTGTCACGAGTATGGGTCAAAACGTAGACAGTAAGAAGAGTCAGATTTCTTGTACTTAAGTCGGCATTGTGCCTTTTGTATTTAATTCCGACGCAATTTCTGTGTTTCATCGACAATAAGAAGGACAGAGGGACACAGTAAACCTGAAGTGAAGCATCGGAATCTATAAGTAGTGTCACAGGAATGATTCAAATCATAGACAGTAAGAAGAGTCAGTTTTCTTGTACTTAAGTCGGCATTGTGCCTTTTGTATTTAATTCCGATGCAATTTCTGTGTTTCATCGTCAATAAGAAGGACAGAGGGACACAGTAAACCTGAAGTGAAGCATCGGAATCGATAACTAGTGTCACAGGAATGGTTCAAATCAATAGACAGTAAGAAGAGTCAGATTTCTTGTACTTAAGTCGGCATTGTGCCTTTTGTATTTAATTCCGATGCCAATTTCTGTGTTTCATCGTCAATAAGAAGGACAGAGGGACACAGTAAACCTGAAGTGAAGCATCGGAATCTGTAAGTAGTGTCACAGGAATGGTTCAAATCATAGATGGTAAGAAGAGTCAGTTTTCTTGTACTTAAGTCGGCATTGTGCCTTTTGTATTTAATTCCGATGCAATTTCTGTGTTTCATCGTCAATAAGAAGGTCAGAGGCATACAGTAAACTTGAAGTGAAGCATCGGAATCTATAACAAGTGTTACAGGAATGGTTCAAAGCATAGACAGTAAGAAGAGTCAGTTTTTTTCCACTTAAGTCGGCATTGTGCGTTTTGTATTTAATTCCGATGCAATTTCAGTCTTTCATCATCAATAAGAAGGTCAGAGGGATACAGTGAACCTGAAGTGAAGCATCGGAATCTATAACTAGTGTCACAGGAATGGTTCAAAGCGTAGACAGTAAGAAGAGCCAGTCTTCTTGTACTTGAGTCGGCATTGTGCCTTTTGTATTTAATTCCGATGGAATTTCTGTGTTTCATCGTAAATAAGAAGGTCAGTGGGATATAGTAAAACCGATGTGAAGCATCGGAATCTATAACTAGTGTCACAGGATGGGTTCAAAACATAGACAGTAAGAAGAGTCAGTCTTCTTGTACTTAAGTCGGCATTGTGCCTTTTATATTTAATTCCGATGCAATTTCTGTGTTTCATCGTCAATAAGAAGGTCAGAGGGATACAGTTAACCTGAAGTGAAGCATCGGAATCTATTAACTAGTGTCACAGGAATAGTTCAAAACATAGACAGTAAGAAGAGTCAGATTTCTGTACTTAAGTCGGCATTGTGCCTTTTGTATTTAATTCGACGCAATTTCTGTGTTTCATCGACAATAAGAAGGACAGAGGGACACAGTAAACCTGAAGTGAAGCATCGGAATCTATAAGTAGTGTCACAGGAATGATTCAAATCATAGACAGTAAGAAGAGTCAGTTTTCTTGTACTTAAGTCGGCATTGTGCCTTTTGTATTTAATTCCGATGCAATTTCTGTGTTCATCGTCAATAAGAAGGACAGAGGGACACAGTAAACCTGAAGTGAAGCATCGGAATCTGTAAGTAGTGTCACAGGAATGGTTTCAAATCATAGATGGTAAGAAGAGTCTGTTTTCTTGTACTTATGTCGGCATTGTGCCTTTTGTATTTAATTCCGATGCAATTTCTGTGTTTCATCGTCAATAAGAAGGTCAGAGGCATACAGTAAACTTGAAGTGAAGCATCGGAATCTATAACAAGTGTCACAGGAATGGTTCAAAGCATAGACAGTAAGAAGAGTCAGTTTTCTTCCACTTAAGTCGGCATTGTGCGTTTTGTATTTAATTCCGATGCAATTTCAGTCTTTCATCATCAATAAGAAGGTCAGAGGGATACAGTGAACCTGAAGTGAAGCATCGGAATCTATAACTAGTGTCACAGGAATGGTTCAAAACATAGACAGTAAGAAGAGTCAGTTTTCTTGTACTTAAGTCGGCATTGTGTCTTTTGTATTCAATTCCGATGCAATTTCAGTGTTTCATCGTCAATAAGAAGATCAGAAGGATACAGTAAACCTGAAGTGAAGCATCGGAATCTATAACTAGTGTCGCAGGAATGGTTCAAAACATAGACAGTAAGAAGAGACAGTTTTCTCGTACTTAAGTCGGAATTGTGCCTTTTGTATTTAATTCCCATGCAATTTCTGTGTTTCATCGTCGATAGAAGTCGGAGGGATACAGTAAACCTGAAGTGAAGCATCGGAATCTAAAACTAGTGTCACATGAATGGTTCAAATCATAGACAGTAAGAAGAGTCAGTTTTCTTTGTACTTAAGTCGGCATTGTGAGTTTTGTATTTAATTCCGATGCAAATTCTGTGTTTCATCGTCACTTAAGCAGGTCAGAGGCATACAGTAAACCTCAAGTGAAGCATCGGAATTTATAACTAGTGTCACAGGAGTGGTTCACAACATATACAGTAAGAAGAGACAGTTTTCTTGTACTTAAGTCGGCATTGTGCCTTTTGTATTTAATTCCGATGGAATTTCAGTGTTTCATCGTCAATAAGAAGGTCACAGGGATACAGTGAACCTGCAGGGAAGCATCGGAATCTATACTTAGAGTCACAGTAATGGTTCAAAAACATAGACAGTAAGAAGAGTCAGTTTTTTGTACTTAAGTCGGCATTGTGCCTTTTGAATTTAATTCCGATGCAATTTCTGTGTTTCATCGTCAGTAAGGTGGTCAGAGGCATACAGTATTCCTGAAGTGAAGCATCGGAACCTATAACTAGTGTCACAGGAATGGTTCAGAACAAAGACAGTAAGAAGAGTCAGTTTTCTTGTACTTATGTCAGCATTATGCCTTTTGTATTTTAATTCCGATGCAATTTCTGTGTTTCATCATCAATTAGAAGGTCAGAGGGATACAATAAACCTGAAGTGCAGCTTCGGAATCTACAACATGTGTCACAGGAATGGTTCAAACATAGACAATAAGAGTAGTCACTTTTCTTGTACTTAAGTCGGCATTGTGCCTTTTGTATTTAATTCCGATGCAATTTCCGTGTTTCATCGTCAATAAGAAGGTCAGAGGGATACAGTAAACCTGAAGTGAAGCATCAGAATCTATAACTATTGTCACGAGTATGGGTCAAAACATAGACAGTAAGAAGAGTCAGTTTTCTTGTAGTTAAGTCGGCATTGTGCCTTTTCTATTTAATTCCGATGCAATTTCTGTGTTTCATCGTCAATAAGAAGGTCAGAGGAATAGAGTAAACCTAAAGTGAAGCATCGGAATCTATAACTAGTGTCACAGGAATGGTTCAAAGCATAGATAGTAAGAAGAATCGGTTTTCATGTACTTAATCGGCATTGTGCCTTTTCTAATCAATTCCGATGCAATTTCGGTGTTTCATCGTCAATAAGAAGGTCAGAGGGATACAGTAAACCTGAAGTGAAACATCGGAATCTATAACTAGTGTCACAGGAATGGTTCAAAGCATAGACAGTAAGAAGAGCCAGTCTTCTTGTACTTGAGTTAGCATTGTGGGTTTTGTATTTAATTCCGATGCAATTTCTGTGTTTCATCGTGAATAAGAATGTCAGTGGGATACAGTAAACCTGAAGTGAAGCATCGGAATCTATAACTAATGTTACAGGAATGGTTCAAAACATAGACAGTAAGAAGAGTCAGTTCTCTTGTACTTAAGTCGGCATTGTGCATTTGTATTCAATTCCGATGCAATTTCGGTGTTTCATCGTCAATAAGAAGGTCAGAGGGATACAGTAAACCTGAAGTGAAGCATCGGAATCTATAACTAGTGTCACGAGTATGGGTCAAAACGTAGACAGTAAGAAGAGTCAGTTTTCTTGTACTTAAGTCGGCATTGTGCCTTTTCTATTTAATTCCGATGCAATTTCTGTGTTTCAACGTCAATAAGAAGGTCAGAGGGATACAGTAAACCTGAAGTGAAGCATCGGAATCTATAACTAGTGTCACAGGAATGGTTCAAAACATAGACAGTAACAAGAGCCAGTCTTCTTGTAATTGAGTCGGCATTGTGCCTATGTATATAATTCCGATGCAATTGCTGTGTTTCATCATCAATAAAAAGGTCAGAGGGATACAGTAAACCTGAAGTGAAGCATCGGAATCTATAACTAGTGTCACAGGAATGGTTCAAAGCGTAGACAGTAAGAAGAGCCAGTCTTCTTGTACTTGAGTCGGCATTGTGCCTTTTGTATTTAATTCTGATGCAATTTCTGTGTTTCATCGTAAATAAGAAGGTCAGTGGGATATAGTAAAACCGATGTGAAGCATCGGAATCTATAACTAGTGTCACAGGATGGGTTCAAAACATAGACAGTAAGAAGAGTCAGTCTTCTTGTACTTAAGTCGGCATTGTGCCTTTTATATTTAATTCCGATGCAATTTCTGTGTTTCATCGTCAATAAGAAGGTCAGAGGGATACAGTTAACCTGAAGTGAAGCATCGGAATCTATAACTAGTGTCACAGGAATAGTTCAAAACATAGACAGTAAGAATAGTCAGTTTTCTTGTACTTAATTCGGCATTGTGCCTTTTGTATTTAATTCCGATGCAATTTCTGTGTTTCATCGTCAAAAAGACGGTCAGAGCGATACAGTAAACCTGAAGTGAAGCATCGGAATCGATAACTAGTGTCACAGGAATGGTTCAAATCATAGACAGTAAGAAGAGTCAGATTTCTTGTACTTAAGTCGGCATTGTGCCTTTTGTATTTAATTCCGATGCAATTTCTGTGTTTCATCGTCAATAAGAAGGACAGAGGGACACAGTAAACCTGAAGTGAAGCATCGGAATCTGTAAGTAGTGTCACAGGAATGGTTCAAATCATAGATGGTAAGAAGAGTCAGTTTTCTTGTACTTAAGTCGGCATTGTGCCTTTTGTATTTAATTCCGATGCAATTTCTGTGTTTCATCGTCAATAAGAAGGTCAGAGGCATACAGTAAACTTGAAGTGAAGCATCGGAATCTATAACAAGTGTCACAGGTATGGTTCAAAGCATAGACAGTAAGAGGAGTCAGTTTTCTTCCACTTAAGTCGGCATTGTGCGTTTTGTATTTAATTCCGATGCAATTTCAGTCTTTCATCATCAATAAGAAGGTCAGAGGGAAACAGTGAACCTGAAGTGAAGCATCGGAATCTATAACTAGTGTCACAGGAATGGTTCAAAGCGTAGACAGTAAGAAGAGCCAGTCTTCTTGTACTTGAGTCGGCATTGTGCCTTTAGTATTTAATTCCGATGCAATTTCTGTGTTTCATCGTAAATAAGAAGGTCAGTGGGATATAGTAAAACCGATGTGAAGCATCGGAATCTATAACTAGTGTCACAGGATGGGTTCAAAACATAGACAGTAAGAAGAGTCAGTCTTCTTGTACTTAAGTCGGCATTGTGCCTTTTATATGTAATTCCGATGCAATTTCTGTGTTTCATCGTCAATAAGAAGCTCCGAGGGATACAGTTAACCTGAAGTGAAGCATCGGAATCTATAACTAGTGTCACAGGAATAGTTCAAAACATAGACAGTAAGAAGAGTCAGATTTCTTGTACTTAAGTCGGCATTGTGCCTTTTGTATTTAATTCCGACGCAATTTCTGTGTTTCATCGACAATAAGAAGGACAGAGGGACACAGTAAACCTGAAGTGAAGCATCGGAATCTATAAGTAGTGTCACAGGAATGATTCAAATCATAGACAGTAAGAAGAGTCAGTTTTCTTGTACTTAAGTCGGCATTGTGCCTTTTGTATTTAATTCCGATGCAATTTCTGTGTTTCATCGTCAATAAGAAGGACAGAGGGACACAATAAACCTGAAGTGAAGCATCGGAATCTGTAAGTAGTGTCACAGGAATGGTTCAAATCATAGATGGTAAGAAGAGTCAGTTTTCTTGTACTTATGTCGGCATTGTGCCTTTTGTATTTAATTCCGATGCAATTTCTGTGTTTCATCGTCAATAAGAAGGTCAGAGGCATACAGTAAACTTGAAGTGAAGCGTCGGAATCTATAACAAGTGTAACAGGAATGGTTCAAAGCATAGACAGTAAGAAGAGTCAGTTTTCTTCCACTTAAGTCGGCATTGTGCCTTTTGTATTTAATTCCGATGCAATTTCAGTCTTTCATCATCAATAAGAAGGTCAGAGGGATACAGTGAACCTGAAGTGAAGCATCGGAATCTATAACTAGTGTCACAGGTATGGTTCAAAACATAGACAGTAAGAAGAGTCAGTTTTCTTGTACTTATGTCGGCATTGTGCCTTTTGTATTTAATTCCTATGCAATGTCTGTGTTTCATAGTCAATAAGAGGGTCAGAGGGATACAGTAAACCTGAAGTGAAGCATTGGAATCTATAACTAGTGTCACAGGAATGGTTCAAAACATAGACAGTAAGAAGAGTCAGTTTTCTTGTACTTAAGTCGGCATTGTGCCTTTGTATTTCATTCCGATGCAATTTCTGTGTTTCATTGACAATTAGAAGGTCAGAGGGATACAGTAAACCTGAAGTGCAGCATCGGAATCTATAACTAGTGTCACATAAATGGTTCAAAACATAGACAGTGAGAAGAGTCAGTTTTCTTGTACTTAAGTACAGCATTGTGCCTTTTGCATTTAATTCCGATACAGTTTCTGTGTTTCATCGTCAATAACAAAGTCAGTGGGATACAGTAAACCATAAGTGCAGCATCGGAATCTATAACTAGTGTCACAGGAATGGTTTAAAACATAGACAGTAAGAAGAGTCTATATTCTTGTACTTAAGTCGGCATTGTGCCTTTTGTATTCAATTCCGATGCAATTTCAGTGTTTCATAGTCTATAAAAAGGTCAGAGGCATACAGTAATTCTGATTGAAGCATCAGAATCTATAACTAGTGTCACAGGAATGGTTCAAAACATAGACAGTAAGAAGAGTCAGTTTTCTTGTACTTAAGTCGGCATTGTGTCTTTTGTATTCAATTCCGATGCAATTTCAGTGTTTCATCGTCAATAAGAAGATCAGAAGGATACAGTAAACCTGAAGTGAAACATCGGAATCTATAACTAGTGTCGCAGGAATGGTTCAAAACATAGACAGTAAGAAGAGACAGTTTTCTTGTACTTAAGTCGGAATTGTGCCTTTTGTATTTAATTCCCATGCAATTTCTGTGTTTCATCGTCGATAAGAAGTCGGAGGGATACAGTAAACCTGAAGTGAAGCATCGGAATCTAAAACTAGTGTCACATGAATGGTTCAAATCATAGACAGTAAGAAGAGTCAGTTTTCTTGTACTTAAGTCGGCATTGTGAGTTTTGTATTTAATTCCGATGCAAATTCTGTGTTTCATCGTCACTAAGCAGGTCAGAGGCATACAGTAAACCTGAAGTGAAGCATCGGAATTTATAACTAGTGTCACAGGAGTGGTTCACAACATATACAGTAAGAAGAGACAGTTTTCTTGTACTTAAGTCGGCATTGTGCCTTTTGTATTTAATTCCGATGGAATTTCAGTGTTTCATCGTCAATAAGAAGGTCACAGGGATACAGTGAACCTGCAGGGAAGCATCGGAATCTATCCTTAGAGTCACAGTAATGGTTCAAAACATAGACAGTAAGAAGAGTCAGTTTTTTTGTACTTAAGTCGGCATTGTGCCTTTTGAATTTAATTCCGATGCAATTTCTGTGTTTCATCGTCAGTAAGGTGGTCAGAGGCATACAGTATTCCTGAAGTGAAGCATCGGAACCTATAACTAGTGTCACAGGAATGGTTCAGAACAAAGACAGTAAGAAGAGTCAGTTTTCTTGTACTTATGTCAGCATTATGCCTTTTGTATTTTAATTCCGATGCAATTTCTGTGTTTCATCATCAATTAGAAGGTCAGAGGGATACAATAAACCTGAAGTGCAGCTTCGGAATCTACAACATGTGTCACAGGAATGGTTCAAACATAGACAATAAGAGTAGTCAGTTTTCTTGTACTTAAGTCGGCATTGTGCCTTTTGTATTTAATTCCGATGCAATTTCCGTGTTTCATCGTCAATAAGAAGGTCAGAGGGATACAGTAAACCTGAAGTGAAGCATCAGAATCTATAACTATTGTCACGAGTATGGGTCAAAACATAGACAGTAAGAAGAATCGGTTTTCATGTACTTAATCGGCATTGTGCCGTTTCTAATCAATTCCGATGCAATTTCGGTGTTTCATCGTCAATAAGAAGGTCAGAGGGATACAGTAAACCTGAAGTGAAACATCGGAATCTATAACTAGTGTCACAGGAATGGTTCAAAGCATAGACAGTAAGAAGAGCCAGTCTTCTTGTACTTGAGTTAGCATTGTGGGTTTTGTATTTAATTCCGATGCAATTTCTGTGTTTCATCGTGAACAAGAATGTCAGTGGGATACAGTAAACCTGAAGTGAAGCATCGGAATCTATAACTAATGTTACAGGAATGGTTCAAAACATAGACATTAAGAAGAGTCAGTTCTCTTGTACTTAAGTCGGCATTGTGCATTTGTATTCAATTCCGATGCAATTTCGGTGTTTCATCGTCAATAAGAAGGTCAGAGGGATACAGTAAACCTGAAGTGAAGCATCGGAATCTATAACTAGTGTCACGAGTATGGGTCAAAACGTAGACAGTAAGAAGAGTCAGTTTTCTTGTACTTAAGTCGGCATTGTGCCTTTTCTATTTAATTCCGATGCAATTTCTGTGTTTCAACGTCAATAAGAAGGTCAGAGGGATACAGTAAACCTGAAGTGAAGCATCGGAATCTATAACTAGTGTCACAGGAATGGTTCAAAACATAGACAGTAACAAGAGCCAGTCTTCTTGTAATTGAGTCGGCATTGTGCCTATGTATATAATTCCGATGCAATTGCTGTGTTTCATCGTCAATAAAAAGGTCAGAGGGATACAGTAAACCTGAAGTGAAGCATCGGAATCTATAACTAGTGTCACAGGAATGGTTCAAAGCGTAGACAGTAAGAAGAGCCAGTCTTCTTGTACTTGAGTCGGCATTGTGCCTTTTGTATTTAATTCTGATGCAATTTCTGTGTTTCATCGTAAATAAGAAGGTCAGTGGGATATAGTAAAACCGATGTGAAGCATCGGAATCTATAACTAGTGTCACAGGATGGGTTCAAAACATAGACAGTAAGAAGAGTCAGTCTTCTTGTACTTAAGTCGGCATTGTGCCTTTTATATTTAATTCCGATGCAATTTCTGTGTTTCATCGTCAATAAGAAGGTCAGAGGGATACAGTTAACCTGAAGTGAAGCATCGGAATCTATAACTAGTGTCACAGGAATAGTTCAAAACATAGACAGTAAGAATAGTCAGTTTTCTTGTACTTAATTCGGCATTGTGCCTTTTGTATTCAATTCCGATGCAATTTCTGTGTTTCATCGTCAAAAAGACGGTCAGAGCGATACAGTAAACCTGAAGTGAAGCATCGGAATCGATAACTAGTGTCACAGGAATGGTTCAAATCATAGACAGTAAGAAGAGTCAGATTTCTTGTACTTAAGTCGGCATTGTGCCTTTTGTATTTAATTCCGATGCAATTTCTGTGTTTCATCGTCAATAAGAAGGACAGAGGGACACAGTAAACCTGAAGTGAAGCATCGGAATCTGTAAGTAGTGTCACAGGAATGGTTCAAATCATAGATGGTAAGAAGAGTCAGTTTTCTTGTACTTAAGTCGGCATTGTGCCTTTTGTATTTAATTCCGATGCAATTTCTGTGTTTCATCGTCAATAAGAAGGTCAGAGGCATACAGTAAACTTGAAGTGAAGCATCGGAATCTATAACAAGTGTCACAGGAATGGTTCAAAGCATAGACAGTAAGAAGAGTCAGTTTTCTTCCACTTAAGTCGGCATTGTGCGTTTTGTATTTAATTCCGATGCAATTTCAGTCTTTCATCATCAATAAGAAGGTCAGAGGGATACAGTGAACCTGAAGTGAAGCATCGGAATCTATAACTAGTGTCACAGGAATGGTTCAAAGCGTAGACAGTAAGAAGAGCCAGTCTTCTTGTACTTGAGTCGGCATTGTGCCTTTAGTATTTAATTCCGATGCAATTTCTGTGTTTCATCGTAAATAAGAAGGTCAGTGGGATATAGTAAAACCGATGTGAAGCATCGGAATCTATAACTAGTGTCACAGGATGGGTTCAAAACATAGACAGTAAGAAGAGTCAGTCTTCTTGTACTTAAGTCGGCATTGTGCCTTTTATATGTAATTCCGATGCAATTTCTGTGTTTCATCGTCAATAAGAAGCTCCGAGGGATACAGTTAACCTGAAGTGAAGCATCGGAATCTATAACTAGTGTCACAGGAATAGTTCAAAACATAGACAGTAAGAAGAGTCAGATTTCTTGTACTTAAGTCGGCATTGTGCCTTTTGTATTTAATTCCGACGCAATTTCTGTGTTTCATCGACAATAAGAAGGACAGAGGGACACAGTAAACCTGAAGTGAAGCATCGGAATCTATAAGTAGTGTCACAGGAATGATTCAAATCATAGACAGTAAGAAGAGTCAGTTTTCTTGTACTTAAGTCGGCATTGTGCCTTTTGTATTTAATTCCGATGCAATTTCTGTGTTACATCGTCAATAAGAAGGACAGAGGGACACAGTAAACCTGAAGTGAAGCATCGGAATCTGTAAGTAGTGTCACAGGAATGGTTCAAATCATAGATGGTAAGAAGAGTCAGTTTTCTTGTACTTATGTCGGCATTGTGCCTTTTGTATTTAATTCCGATGCAATTTCTGTGTTTCATCGTCAATAAGAAGGTCAGAGGCATACAGTAAACTTGAAGTGAAGCATCGGAATCTATAACAAGTGTCACAGGAATGGTTCAAAGCATAGACAGTAAGAAGAGACAGTTTTCTTCCACTTAAGTCGGCATTGTGCCTTTTGTATTTAATTCCGATGCAATTTCAGTCTTTCATCATCAATAAGAAGGTCAGAGGGATACAGTGAACCTGAAGTGAAGCATCGGAATCTATAACTAGTGTCACAGGAATGGTTCAAAACATAGACAGTAAGAAGAGTCAGTTTTCTTGTACTTATGTCGGCATTGTGCCTTTTGTATTTAATTCCTATGCAATTTCTGTGTTTCATAGTCAATAAGAGGGTCAGAGGGATACAGTAAACCTGAAGTGAAGCATTGGAATCTATAACTAGTGTCACAGGAATGGTTCAAAACATAGACAGTAAGAAGAGTCAGTTTTCTTGTACTTAAGTCGGCATTGTGCCTTTGTATTTCATTCCGATGCAATTTCTGTGTTTCATTGACAATTAGAAGGTCAGAGGGATACAGTAAACCTGAAGTGCAGCATCGGAATCTATAACTAGTGTCACATAAATGGTTCAAAACATAGACAGTGAGAAGAGTCAGTTTTCTTGTACTTAAGTACAGCATTGTGCCTTTTGCATTTAATTCCGATACAGTTTCTGTGTTTCATCGTCAATAACAAAGTCAGTGGGATACAGTACCATAAGTGCAGCATCGGAATCTATAACTAGTGTCACAGGAATGGTTTAAAACATAGACAGTAAGAAGAGTCTATATTCTTGTACTTAAGTCGGCATTGTGCCTTTTGTATTCAATTCCGATGCAATTTCAGTGTTTCATAGTCTATAAAAAGGTCAGAGGCATACAGTAATTCTGATTGAAGCATCAGAATCTATAACTAGTGTCACAGGAATGGTTCAAAACATAGACAGTAAGAAGAGTCAGTTTTCTTGTACTTAAGTCGGCATTGTGTCTTTTGTATTCAATTCCGATGCAATTTCAGTGTTTCATCGTCAATAAGAAGATCAGAAGGATACAGTAAACCTGAAGTGAAGCATCGGAATCTATAACTAGTGTCGCAGGAATGGTTCAAAACATAGACAGTAAGAAGAGACAGTTTTCTTGTACTTAAGTCGGAATTGTGCCTTTTGTATTTAATTCCCATGCAATTTCTGTGTTTCATCGTCAATAAGAAGTCGGAGGGATACAGTAAACCTGAAGTGAAGCATCGGAATCTAAAACTAGTGTCACATGAATGGTTCAAATCATAGACAGTAAGAAGAGTCAGTTTTCTTGTACTTAAGTCGGCATTGTGAGTTTTGTATTTAATTCCGATGCAAATTCTGTGTTTCATCGTCACTAAGCAGGTCAGAGGCATACAGTAAACCTGAAGTGAAGCATCGGAATCTATAACTAGTGTCACAGGAGTGGTTCACAACATATACAGTAAGAAGAGACAGTTTTCTTGTACTTAAGTCGGCATTGTGCCTTTTGTATTTAATTCCGATGGAATTTCAGTGTTTCATCGTCAATAAGAAGGTCACAGGGATACAGTGAACCTGCAGGGAAGCATCGGAATCTATACTTAGAGTCACAGTAATGGTTCAAAACATAGACAGTAAGAAGAGTCAGTTTTTTTGTACTTTAGTCGGCATTGTGCCTTTTGAATTTAATTCCGATGCAATTTCTGTGTTTCATCGTCAGTAAGGTGGTCAGAGGCATACAGTATTCCTGAAGTGAAGCATCGGAACCTATAACTAGTGTCACAGGAATGGTTCAGAACAAAGACAGTAAGAAGAGTCAGTTTTCTTGTACTTATGTCAGCATTATGCCTTTTGTATTTTAATTCCGATGCAATTTCTGTGTTTCATCATCAATTAGATGGTCAGAGGGATACAATAAACCTGAAGTGCAGCTTCGGAATCTACAACAAGTGTCACAGGAATGGTGCAAACATAGACAATAAGAGGAGTCAGTTTTCTTGTACTTAAGTCGGCATTGTGCCTTTTGTATTTAATTCCGATGCAATTTCCGTGTTTCATCGTCAATAAGAAGGTCAGAGGGATACAGTAAACCTGAAGTGAAGCATCAGAATCTATAACTATTGTCACGAGTATGGGTCAAAACATAGACAGTAAGAAGAGTCAGTTTTCTTGTAGTTAAGTCGGCATTGTGCCTTTTCTATTTAATTCCGATGCAATTTCTGTGTTTCATCGTCAATAAGAAGGTCAGAGGGATAGAGTAAACCTAAAGTGAAGCATCGGAATCTATAACTAGTGTCACAGGAATGGTTCAAAGCATAGATAGTAAGAAGAATCGGTTTTCATGTACTTAATCGGCATTGTGCCTTTTCTAATCAATTCCGATGCAATTTCGGTGTTTCATCGTCAATAAGAAGGTCAGAGGGATACAGTAAACCTGAAGTGAAACATCGGAATCTATAACTAGTGTCACAGGAATGGTTCAAAGCATAGACAGTAAGAAGAGCCAGTCTTCTTGTACTTGAGTTAGCATTGTGGGTTTTGTATTTAATTCCGATGCAATTTCTGTGTTTCATCGTGAATAAGAATGTCAGTGGGATACAGTAAACCTGAAGTGAAGCATCGGAATCTATAACTAATGTTACAGGAATGGTTCAAAACATAGACAGTAAGAAGAGTCAGTTCTCTTGTACTTAAGTCGGCATTGTGCATTTGTATTCAATTCCGATGCAATTTCGGTGTTTCATCGTCAATAAGAAGGTCAGAGGGATACAGTAAACCTGAAGTGAAGCATCGGAATCTATAACTAGTGTCACGAGTATGGGTCAAAACGTAGGCAGTAAGAAGAGTCAGTTTTCTTGTACTTAAGTCGGCATTGTGCCTTTTCTATTTAATTCCGATGCAATTTCTGTGTTTCAACGTCAATAAGAAGGTCAGAGGGATACAGTAAACCTGAAGTGAAGCATCGGAATCTATAACTAGTGTCACAGGAATGGTTCAAAACATAGACAGTAACAAGAGCCAGTCTTCTTGTAATTGAGTCGGCATTGTGCCTATGTATATAATTCCGATGCAATTGCTGTGTTTCATCGTCAATAAAAAGGTCAGAGGGATACAGTAAACCTGAAGTGAAGCATCGGAATCTATAACTAGTGTCACAGGAATGGTTCAAAGCGTAGACAGTAAGAAGAGCCAGTCTTCTTGTACTTGAGTCGGCATTGTGCCTTTTGTATTTAATTCCGATGCAATTTCTGTGTTTCATCGTAAATAAGAAGGTCAGTGGGATATAGTAAAACCGATGTGAAGCATCGGAATCTATAACTAGTGTCACAGGATGGGTTCAAAACATACACAGTAAGAAGAGTCAGTCTTCTTGTACTTAAGTCGGCATTGTGCCTTTTATATTTAATTCCGATGCAATTTCTGTGTTTCATCGTCAATAAGAAGGTCAGAGGGATACAGTTAACCTGAAGTGAAGCATCGGAATCTATAACTAGTGTCACAGGAATAGTTCAAAACATAGACAGTAAGAATAGTCAGTTTTCTTGTACTTAATTCGGCATTGTGCCTTTTGTATTTAATTCCGATGCAATTTCTGTGTTTCATCGTCAATAAGACGGTCAGAGCGATACAGTAAACCTGAAGTGAAGCATCGGAATCGATAACTAGTGTCACAGGAATGGTTCAAATCATAGACAGTAAGAAGAGTCAGATTTCTTGTACTTAAGTCGGCATTGTGCCTTTTGTATTTAATTCCGATGCAATTTCTGTGTTTCATCGTCAATGAGAAGGGCAGAGGGATACAGTATACCTGAAGTGAAGCATCGGACTCTATAAGTAGTGTCACCGGAATGGTTCAAATCATAGACGATAAGAAGAAACAGTTATCTTGTACTTAAGTCGGCATTGTGCATTTTGTTATTAATTCCGAAGCAATTTCTGTGTTTCATTGTCAATAAGAAGGTCAGAGGGATACAGTAAACCTGAAGTAAAGCATCGGAATCTATAACGAGTTTCGCATGAATGGTTCAAAACATAGACAGTAAGAAGAGTCAGTTTTCTTGTACTTAAGTCGGCATTGTGCCTTTTGTACTTAATTCCGATACAATTTCGGTGTTTCATCGTCAATAACAAGGTCAGTGGGATACAGTAAACCATAAGTGCAGCATCGGAATCTATAACTAGTGTCATAGGAATGGTTCAAAACATAGAGAATAAGAAGAGTCAGTTTTCTTGTACTTAAGTCGGCATTATGCCTTTTGTATTTAATTCCGATGCAATTTCAGTGTTTCATAGTCAATAAGAAGGTCAGAGGCATACAGTAATTCTGATTGAAGCATCCGAATCTATAACTAGTGTCACAGGAATGGTTCAAAACATAGACAGTAAGAAGAGTCAGTTTTCTTGTACTTAAGTCGGCATTGTGCCTTTTGTATTTAATTCCGATGCAATTTCAGTGTTTCATCGTCAATAAGAAGGTCAGAGCGATACAGTAAACCTGAAGTGAAGCATCGGAATCGATAACTAGTGTCACAGGATTGGTTCAAAACATAGACAGTAAGAAGAGTCAGATTTCTTGTACTTAAATCGGCATTGTGCCTTTTGTATTTAATTCCGATTCAATTTCTGTGTTTCATCGTCAATGAGAAGGGCGGAGGGATACAGTAAACCTGAAGTGAAGCATCGGAATCTGTAAGTAGTGTCACCGGAATGGTTCAAATCATAGACGGTAAGAAGAGTCAGTTATTTTGTACTTAAGTCGGCATTGTGCATTTTGTTATTAATTCCGAAGCAATTTCTTTGTTTCATCGTCAATAAGAAGGTCAGAGGGATACAGTTAACCTGAAGTGAAGCATCGGAATCTATAACTAGTGTCACAGGAATAGTTCAAAACATAGAGAGTAAGAAGAGTCAGTTTTCTTGTACTTAATTCGGCATTGTGCCTTCTGTATTTAATTCCGATGCAATTTCTGTGTTTCATCGTCAATAAGAGGGTCAGAGCGATACAGTAAACCTGAAGTGAAGCATCGGAATCGATAACTAGTGTCACAGGAATGGTTCAAATCATAGACAGTTAGAAGAGTCAGTTATCTTGTACTTAAGTCGGCATTGTGCCTTTTGTATTTAATTCCGATGCAATTTCTGTGTTTCATCGTCAATGAGAAGGGCGGAGTTATACAGTAAACCTGAAGTGAAGCATCGGAATCTATAAGTAGTGTCACCGGAATGGTTCAAATCATAGACGGTAAGAAGAGTCAGTTATCTTGTGCTTAAGTCGGCATTGTGCATTTTGTTATTAATTCCGAAGCAATTTCTGTGTTTCATCGTCAATAAGAAGGTCAGAGGGATACAGTAAACCTGAAGTGAAGCATCACAATCTATAACAAGTGTCACAGGAATGGTTCAAAGCATAGACAGTAAGAAGAGTCAGTTTTCTGGTACTTACGTCGGCATTGTGAGTTTCTTATTTAATTCCGATTCAATTTCAGTGTTTCATCATCAATAAGAATGTCAGAGGGATACAGTGAACCTGAAGTGAAGCATCGGAATCTATAACTAGTGTCACATGAATGGTTCAAAACATAGACAGTGAGAAGAGTCAGTTTTCTTGTACTTTAGTACAGCATTGTGCATTTTGCATTTAATTCCGATTCAATTTCTGTGTTTCATCGTCAATAACAAGGTCAGTGGGATACAGTAAACCATAAGTGCAGTATCGGAATCTATAACTAGTGTCACAGGAATGGTTCAAAACATAGACAGTAAGAAGAGTCAGTTTTCTTGTACTTAATTCGGCATTGTGCCTTTTGTATTTAATTGCGATGCAATTTCAGTGTTTCATCATCAATAAGAAGGTCAGAGGGATACAGTGAACCTGAAGTGAAGCATCGGAATCTATAACTAGTGTCACAGGAATGGTTCAAAACATAGACAGTAAGAAGAGTCAGTTTTCTTGTACTTATGTCGGCATTGTGCCTTTTGTATTTAATTCCTATGCAATTTCTGTGTTTCATAGTCAATAAGGGGGTCAGAGGGATACAGTAAACCTGAAGTGAAGCATTGGAATCTATAACTAGTGTCACAGGAATGGTTCAAAACATAGACAGTAAGAAGAGTCAGTTTTCTTGTACTTAAGTCGGCATTGTGCCTTTGTATTTCATTCCGATGCAATTTCTGTGTTTCATTGACAATTAGAAGGTCAGAGGGATACAGTAAACCTGAAGTGCAGCATCGGAATCTATAACTAGTGTCACATGAATGGTTCAAAACATAGACAGTGAGAAGAGTCAGTTTTCTTGTACTTAAGTACAGCATTGTGCCTTTTGCATTTAATTCCGATACAGTTTCTGTGTTTCATCGTCAATAACAAAGTCAGTGGGATACAGTAAACCATAAGTGCAGCATCGGAATCTATAACTAGTGTCACAGGAATGGTTTAAAACATAGACAGTAAGAAGAGTCAATATTCTTGTACTTAAGTCGGCATTGCGCCTTTTGTATTCAATTCCGATGCAATTTCAGTGTTTCATAGTCTATAAGAAGGTCAGAGGCATACAGTAATTCTGATTGAAGCATCGGAATCTATAACTAGTGTCACAGGAATGGTTCAAATCATAGACAGTAAGAAGAGTCAGTTTTTTTGTACTTAAGTCGGCATTGTGAGTTTTGTATTTAATTCCGATGCAAATTCTGTGTTTCATCGTCACTAAGCAGGTCAGAGGCATACAGTAAACCTGAAGTGAAGCATCGGAATCTATAACTAGTGTCACATGAATGGTTCAAATCATAGACAGTAAGAAGAGTCAGTTTTCTTGTACTTAAGTCGGCATTGTGAGTTTTGTATTTAATTCCGATGCAAATTCTGTGTTTCATCGTCACTAAGCAGGTCAGAGGCATACAGTAAACCTGAAGTGAAGCATCGGAATCTATAACTAGTGTCACAGGAGTGGTTCACAACATATACAGTAAGAAGAGACAGTTTTCTTGTACTTAAGTCGGCATTGTGCCTTTTGTATTTAATTCCGATGGAATTTCAGTGTTTCATCGTCAATAAGAAGGTCACAGGGATACAGTGAACCTGCAGGGAAGCATCGGAATCTATACTTAGAGTCACAGTAATTGTTCAAAACATAGACAGTAAGAAGAGTCAGTTTTTTTGTACTTAAGTCGGCATTGTGCCTTTTGTATTTAATTCCGATGCAATTTCTGTGTTTCATCGTCAGTAAGGTGGTCAGAGGCATACAGTATTCCTGAAGTGAAGCATCGGAACCTATAACTAGTGTCACAGGAATGGTTCAGAACAAAGACAGTAAGAAGAGTCAGTTTTCTTGTACTTATGTCAGCATTATGCCTTTTGTATTTTAATTCCGATGCAATTTCTGTGTTTCATCATCAATTAGAAGGTCAGAGGGATACAATAAACCTGAAGTGCAGCTTCGGAATCTACAACTAGTGTCACAGGAATGGTTCAAACATAGACAAGAAGAGGAGTCAGTTTTCTTGTACTTAAGTCGGCATTGTGCCTTTTGTATTTAATTCCGATGCAATTTCCGTGTTTCATCGTCAATAAGAAGGTCAGAGGGATACAGTAAACCTGAAGTGAAGCATCAGAATCTATAACTATTGTCACGAGTATGGGTCAAAACATAGACAGTAAGAAGAGTCAGTTTTCTTGTACTTAAGTCGGCATTGTGCCTTTTCTATTTAATTCCGATGCAATTTCTGTGTTTCATCGTCAATAAGAAGGTCAGAGGGATAGAGTAAACCTGAAGTGAAGCATCGGAATCTATAACTAGTGTCACAGGAATGGTTCAAAGCATAGATAGTAAGAAGAATCGGTTTTCATGTACTTAATCGGCATTGTGCCTTTTCTAATCAATTCCGATGCAATTTCGGTGTTTCATCGTCAATAAGAAGGTCAGAGGGATACAGTAAACCTGAAGTGAAACATCGGAATCTATAACTAGTGTCACAGGAAAGGTTCAAAGCATAGACAGTAAGAAGAGCCAGTCTTCTTGTACTTGAGTTAGCATTGTGGCTTTTGTATTTAATTCCGATGCAATTTCTGTGTTTCATCGTGAATAAGAATGTCAGTGGGATACAGTAAACCTGAAGTGAAGCATCGGAATCTATAACTAATGTTACAGGAATGGTTCAAAACATAGACAGTAAGAAGAGTCAGTTCTCTTGTACTTAAGTCGGCATTGTGCATTTGTATTCAATTCCGATGCAATTTCGGTGTTTCATCGTCAATAAGAAGGTCAGAGGGATACAGTAAACCTGAAGTGAAGCATCGGAATCTATAACTAGTGTCACAGGAATGGTTCAAAACATAGACAGTAAGAAGAGCCAGTCTTCTTGTAATTGAGTCGGCATTGTGCCTATGTATATAATTCCGATGCAATTGCTGTGTTTCATCGTCAATAAAAAGGTCAGAGGGTTACAGTAAACCTGAAGTGAAGCATCAGAATCTATAACTAGTGTCACAGGAATGGTTCAAAGCGTAGACAGTAAGAAGAGCCAGTCTTCTTGTACTTGAGTCGGCATTGTGCCTTTTGTATTTAATTCCGATGCAATTTCTGTGTTTCATCGTAAATAAGAAGGTCAGTGGGATATAGTAAAACCGAAGTGAAGCATCGGAATCTATAACTTGTGTCACAGGATGGGTTCAAAACATAGACAGTAAGAAGAGTCAGTCTTCTTGTACTTAAGTCGGCATTGTGCCTTTTATATTTAATTCCGATGCAATTTCTGTGTTTCATCGTCAATATCAAGGTCAGAGGGATACAGTTAACCTGAAGTGAAGCATCGGAATCAATAACTAGTGTCACAGGAATTGTTCAAAACATAGACAGTAAGAATAGTCAGTTTTCTTGTACTTAATTCGGCATTGTGCCTTTTGTATTTAATTCCGATGCAATTTCTGTGTTTCATCGTCAATAAGACGGTCAGAGCGATACAGTAAACCTGAAGTGAAGCATCGGAATCGATAACTAGTGTCACAGGAATGGTTCAAATCATAGACAGTAAGAAGAGTCAGATTTCTGGTACTTAAGTCGGCATTGTGCCTTTTGTATTTAATTCCGATGCAATTTCTGTGTTTCATCGTCAATGAGAAGGGCAGAGGGATACAGTAAACCTGAAGTGAAGCATCGGAATCTATAAGTAGTGTCACCGGAATGGTTCAAATCATAGACGATAAGAAAAGTCAGTTATCTTGTACTTAAGTCGGCATTGTGCATTTTGTTATTAATTCCGAAGCAATTTCTGTGTTTCATTGTCAATAAGAAGGTCAGAGGGATACAGTAAACCTGAAGTAAAGCATCGGAATCTATAACGAGTGTCGCATGAATGGTTCAAAACATAGACAGTAAGAAGAGTCAGTTTTCTTGTACTTAAGTCGGCATTGTGCCTTTTGTATTTAATTCCGATACAATTTCGGTGTTTCATCGTCAATAACAAGGTCAGTGGGATACAGTAAACCATAAGTGCAGCATCGGAATCTATAACTAGTGTCACAGGAATGGTTCAAAACATAGAGAATAAGAAGAGTCAGTTTTCTTGTACTTAAGTCGGCATTATGCCTTTTGTATTTAATTCCGATGCAATTTCAGTGTTTCATAGTCAATAAGAAGGTCAGAGGCATACAGTAATTCTGATTGAAGCATCCGAATCTATAACTAGTGTCACAGGAATGGTTCAAAACATAGACAGTAAGAAGAGTCAGTTTTCTTGTACTTAAGTCGGCATTGTGCCTTTTGTATTTAATTCCGATGCAATTTCAGTGTTTCATCGTCAATAAGAAGGTCAGAGCGATACAGTAAACCTGAAGTGAAGCATCGGAATCGATAACTAGTGTCACAGGATTGGTTCAAAACATAGACAGTAAGAAGAGTCAGATTTCTTGTACTTAAGTCGGCATTGTGCCTTTTGTATTTAATTCCGATTCAATTTCTGTGTTTCATCGTCAATGAGAAGGGCGGAGGGATACAGTAAACCTGAAGTGAAGCATCGGAATCTGTAAGTAGTGTCACCGTAATGGTTCAAATCATAGACGGTAAGAAGAGTCAGTTATTTTGTACTTAAGTCGGCATTGTGCATTTTGTTATTAATTCCGAAGCAATTTCTTTGTTTCATCGTCAATAAGAAGGTCAGAGGGATACAGTTAACCTGAAGTGAAGCATCGGAATCTATAACTAGTGTCACAGGAATAGTTCAAAACATAGACAGTAAGAAGAGTCAGTTTTCTTGTACTTAATACGGCATTGTGCCTTCTGTATTTAATTCCGATGCAATTTCTGTGTTTCATCGTCAATAAGAGGGTCAGAGCGATACAGTAAACCTGAAGTGAAGCATCGGAATCGATAACTAGTGTCACAGGAATGGTTCAAATCATAGACAGTAAGAAGAGTCAGTTATCTTGTACTTAAGTCGGCATTGTGCCTTTTGTATTTAATTCCGATGCAATTTCTGTGTTTCATCGTCAATGAGAAGGGCGGAGGGATACAGTAAACCTGAAGTGAAGCATCGGAATCTATAAGTAGTGTCACCGGAATGGTTCAAATCATAGACGGTAAGATGAGTCAGTTATCTTGTACTTAAGTCGGCATTGTGCATTTTGTTATTAATTCCGATGCAATTTCTGTGTTTCATCGTCAATAACAAGGTCAGTGGGATACAGTAAACCATAAGTGCAGTATCGGAATCTATAACTAGTGTCACAGGAATGGTTCAAAACATAGACAGTAAGAAGAGTCAGTTTTCTTGTACTTAATTCGGCATTGTGCCTTTTGTATTTAATTCCGATGCAATTTCAGTGTTTCATCATCAATAAGAATGTCAGAGGGATATAGTGAACCTGAAGTGAAGCATCGGAATCTATAACTAGTGTCACATGAATGGTTCAAACCATAGACAGTGAGAAGAGTCAGTTTTCTTGTACTTTAGTACAGCATTGTGCATTTTGCATTAATTCCGATTCAATTTCTGTGTTTCATCGTCAATAACAAGGTCAGTGGGATACAGTAAACCATAAGTGCAGTATCGGAATCTATAACTAGTGTCACAGGAATGGTTCAAAACATAGACAGTAAGAAGAGTCAGTTTTCTTGTACTTAATTCGGCATTGTGCCTTTTGTATTTAATTCCGATGCAATTTCAGTGTTTCATAGTCAATAAGAAGGTCAGAGGCATACAGTAACTCTGATTGAAGCATCGGAATCTATAACTAGTGTCACAGGAATGGTTCAAAACATAGACAGTAAGAAGAGTCAGTTTTCTTGTACTTAAGTCGGCATTGTGAGTTTTGTATTTAATTCCAATGCAAATTCTGTGTTTCATCGTCACTAAGCAGGTCAGAGGCATACAGTATACCTGAAGTGAAGCATCGGAATCTATAACTAGTGTCACAGGAGTGGTTCACAACATATACAGTAAGAAGAGTCAGTTTTCTTGTACTTAAGTCGGCATTGTGCCTTTTCTATTTAATTCCAATTCAAATTTCTGCGTTTCATCGTCAATAAGAAGTTAGAAGGATACAGTAAACCTGAAGTGAAGCATCGGAATCTATAACTAGTGTCACATGAATGGTTCAAAACATAGACAGTAAGAAGAGTCAGTTTTCTTGTACTTAAGTCGGCATTGTGAGTTTTGTATTGAATTCCAATGCAAATTCTGTGTTCCATCGTCACTAAGCAGGTCAGAGGCATACAGTATACCTGAAGTGAAGCATCGGAATCTATAACTAGTGTCACAGGAGTGGTTCACAACATATACAGTAAGAAGAGTCAGTTTTCTTGTACTTAAGTCGGCATTGTGCCTTTTGTATTTAATTCCGATGGAATTTCAGTGTTTCATCGTCAATAAGAAGGTCACAGGGATACAGTGTACCTGCAGTGAAGCACCGGAATCAATAACTAGTGCCACAGAAATGTTTCAATACATAGACAATAAGCAGAGTCAGTTTTCTTGTACTTAAGTCGGTATTGTGCCTTTTGTATTTAATTCCGAAGCAAATTCTCTGTTTCATCGTCACTAAGAAGGTCAGAGGCATACAGAAAACCTGAAGTGAAGCATCGGAATCTATAACTAGTGTTACAGGAATGGTTCAAAGCATAGACAATAAGAGGAGTCAGTTTTCTTGTACTTAAGTCGTCATTGTGCCTTTTGTATTTAATTCCGATGTAATATCTGTGTTTTATCGTCAATAAGTTGGTCATAGGCATACAGTATTCCTGAAGTGAAGCATCGGAATCATTAACTAGTGTCCCAGGAATGGTTCAGAACAAAGACAGTAAGAAGAGTCAGTTTTCTTGTACTTATGTCAGCATTGTGCCTTTTGTATCTAATTCCGATGCAATTTCTGTGTTTCATCGTCACTTAGAAGGTCAGAGGGATACAATAAAACTGAAGTGCAGCATCGGAATCTATAACTAGTGTCACAGGAATGGTTCAAACATAGACAATAAGAGGAGTCAGCTTTCTTGTACTTAAGTCGGCATTGTGAATTTAGTATTTAATTCCCATGCAATTTCCGTGTTTCATCGTCAATAAGAAGGTCAGAGTGATACAGTAAACCTGAAGTTAAGCATCGGAATCTATAACTATTGTCACGAGTATGGGTCAAAACATAGACAGTAAGAAGACTCAGTTTTCTTGTACTTAAGTCGGCATTGTGCCTTTTCTATTTAATTCCGATGCAATTTCTGTGTTTCATCGTCAATAAGAAGGTCTGAGGGATACAGTAAACCTCAAGTGAAGCATCGGAATCTATAACTAGTGTCACAGCAAGGGTTCAAAACATAGACTGTAAGAAGAGCCAGCCTTCTTGTATTTGAGTCGGCATTGTGCCTATGTATTTAATTCCGATGCAATTGCTGTGTTTCATCGTCAATAAAAAGGTCAGAGGGATACAGTAAACCCGAAGTGAAGCATCGGAATCTATAACTAGTGTTACAGGATTGGTTCAAAACATAGACAGTAAGAAGAGGTAGTCTTCTTTTACTTAAGTCGGCATTGTGCCTTTTGTATTTAATTCCGATGCAATTTCTGTGTTTCATCGTCAATAAGAAGGTCAGAGGGATACAGTTAACCTGAAGTGAAGCATCGAAATGTATAACTAGGGTCACAGGAATGGTTCAAAGCAAAGACAGTAAGAAGAATCAGTTGTCTTGTACATAAGTCTGCTTTTTGCCTTTTGTATTTAATTCCGCTGCAATTTCTGTGTTACATCGTCAATAAGAAGGTCAGTGGGATACAGTAAACCTGAAGTGAAGCATCGGAATGTGTAACTAGTGTCACAGGAATGGTTCAAAACATACACAGTAAGAAGAGTCAGTTTTCTTGAACTGAAGTCCGCATTTTGCCTTTTCTATTTTATTCCGATGCAATTTCTGTGTTTCATCGTCAATAAGAAGGTCCAAGGGATACAGTAAACATATAGTGAAGCATCGGAAACTATAACTGGTCTCACGGGAAATGTTGAAATCATAGACAGTAAGTAGAGTCAGTTTTCTTGTACTTAAGGCGGCATTGTGCCTTTTGTATTTAATTCCGATGCAATTTCTGTGTTTCATCGTCAATAAGAAGGTCAGAGGGATACAGCAATCCTGAAGTGAAGCATTGGAATCTGTAACTAGTGTCACAGGAATGGTTCAAAACATAGACAGTAAGAAGAGTCAGTTTTCTTGTACTTAAGCCGGCATTGTGCCTCTTGTATTTAATTCCGATGGAATTTCAGTGTTTCATCGTCAATAAGAAGGAGGTATATAGTGAACCTGAAGTGAAGCTTCGGAATCTATAACTAGTGTCACAGGAATGGTTGAAAACATAGATAGTAATAATAATCAGTTTTCATGAACTTAATAGGCATTGTGCCTTTTATATTCAATTCCGATGCAATTTCTGTGTTTCATCGTCAATAAGAAGGTCAGAGGAATACAGTAAACCTGAAGTGAAGCATCTGAATCTATACGTAGTGTCACTGGAATGGTTCAAAACATAGACAGTAAGAAGAGCCAGTCTTCTTGTACTTGAGATGGCATTGGGCCTTTTGTATTTATTTCCGATGCAATTTCTGTGTTTCATCGTCAATAAGAATGTCAGTGGGATACAGTAAACCTGAAGTGAAGCATCGGAATCTAGAACTAATGTTACAGGAATGGTTCAAAACATAGACAGTAAGAAGAGTCAGTTCTCTTGTACTTAAGTCGGCATTGGGCTTTTGTATTTAATTCCGATGCACTTTCTGTGTTTCATCATCAACAAGAAGGTCCAAGGGATACAGTAAACATATAGTGAAGCATCGGAAACTAAACCTGGTCTCACGGGAAATGTTGAAATCATAGACAGTAAGAAGAGTCAGTTTTCTTGTACTTAAGGCGGCGTTGTGCCTTTTCTATTTATTTCCCATGCAATTTCTGTGTTTCATCGTCAATAAGAAGATCCAAGAGATACAGTGAACCTGAAGTGAAGCATTGGAATCTAAAACCGGTCTCACAGGAAAGATTGAAACCATAGACAGTAAGATGAGCCAGTCTTCTTGTACTTGATTCGGCATTGTGACATTTGTACTTAATTTCGATGCAATTTCTGAGTTTCAACGTCAATAAGAAGGTCAGAGAGATACAGTATACCTGAAGTGAAGCATCGGAATCTATAACTAGTGTCACAGGAATGGTTGAAAACATACACAGTAAGAAGAGTCACTTTTCTTGTACTTAAGTCCGCATTTTGCCTTTTCTATTTGATTCCGATGCAATTTCTGTGTTTCATCGTCAATAAGAAGGTCCAAGGGATACAGTAAACATATAGTGAAGCATCGCAAACTAAAACTGGTCTCACAGGAAATGTTGAAATCATAGACAGTAAGAAGAGTAAGTTTTCTTGTTCTTAAGTCGGCGTTGTGCCTTTTCTATTTAATTCCGATGCAATTTCTGTGTTTCATCGTCAATAAGAAGGTCAGAGGGATACAGTAAACCTGGAGTGAAGCATCGGAATCTATAACTAGTGTCACAGGAATGGTTCAAGACATAGACAGTAAGAAGAGTCAGTTTTCTTGTACTTAAGTCGGCATTGTGCCTTTTGTGTTTAATTCTGATGGAATTTCAGTGTTTCATCGTCAATAGGAAGGTCAGAGGGATACAGTGAACCTGAAGTGAAGCATCGGAAGCTATTACTAGTGTCACAGGAATGGTTCAAAACAAAGACAGTAGTAAGAGTCAGTCTTCTTGTACTTGAGTCGGCATTGTGCCTTTTGTTTTTAATTCCGATGAATTTCTGTGTTTCATCGTCAATACGAAGGTTAGAGGGATACAGTAAACCTGAAGTGACGCATCGGATCTATAACTAGTGTCACGGGAATGCGTCAAAACATAGGCAGTAAGAAGAGTCAGTTTTATTTTACTTAAGTCTGCATTGTGCCATTTGTATTTAATTCCGATGCAATTTCTGTATTTCATCGTCAATAAGAAGGTCAGAGGCATACAGTAAACCTGAAGTGAAGCATCGGAATCTATGACTAGTGTCACAGGAATGGTTCAAAACATAGACAGCAAGAAGAGTCAGTTTTCTTGTACTTAAGTCGGCATTGTGCCTTTTGTATTCAATTCCGATGGACTTTCTGTGTTTCATCGTCAATAAGAAGGTCAGAGTGATACAGTGAACCTGAAGTGAAGCATCGGAATCTATAACTAGTGTCACAGGAATGGTTCAAAACATAGACAGTAAGAAGAGTCAGTTTTCTTGTACATAAGTCGGCATTGTGCCTTTTGTAATCAATTCCGATGCAATTTCTTCGTTTCATCGTCAATAAGAAGGTCAGAGGGATACAGTAAAACTGAAGTGAAGCATCGGAATCTATAACTAGTGTCACAGGAATGGTTCAAAACATAGACAGTAAGAAGTGTCAGTTTTCTTGTACTTAAGTCGGCGTTGTGCCTTTTGTATTTAATTCCGATGCAATTTCTGTGTTTCAACCTCAAGAAGAAGGTCCAAGGGATACAGTAAACACATAGTGAAGCATAAGAATCTAAAACTGGTGTCACAGGAAATGTTCAAAACATAGTCAGTAAGAAGAGTCAGTCTTCTTGTACTTAAGTCGGCATTGTGCCTTTTGTATTGATTTCCGTTGCAATTTCTGTGTTTCATCGTCAATAAGAAGGTCCAAGGGATACAGTAAACCTGAAGTGAAGCATCGGAATCTGAAACTGGTCTCACACTAAAGGTTCAAAGCATAGACAGTAAGAAGAGGTAGTTTTCTTGTACTTAAGTCAGCATTGTGCCTTTTCTATTTAATTCTGATTCAATTTCTGTGTTTTATCGTCAATAAGAAGGTCAGAGGGACACAGTAAACCTGAAGTGAAGCATCAGAATCTATAACTAGTGTCACAGGAATGGTTCAAAACATAGACAGTAAGAAGAGTCAGTTCTCTTGTACTTAAGTCGGCATTGTGACTTTTGAATTTAATTCCGATGGAATTTCAGTGTTTCATCGTCAATAAGAAGGTCAGAGGGAAACAGTGAACCTGAAGTGAACCTTCGGAATCTATAACTAGTGTCACAGGAATGGTTCAAAACATAGACAGTAAGAAGAGTCAGTTTTCTTGTACTAAAGTCGGCATTGTGCCTTTTCTATTCAATTCCGATGCAATTTCTGTGTTTCATCGTCAATAAGAAGGTCACAGGGAAACGGTAAACCTGAAGTGAAGCATCGGAATCTGTAACTAGTGTCACTGGAATGCTTCAAAACATAGACAGTAGGAAGAGCCAGTCTTCTTGTACTTGATTGGGCATTGTGCCTTTTGTATTTAATTGCGATGCAATTTCTGTGTTTCATCGTCAATAAGAAGGTCAGAGGGATAGAGTAAACCTGAAGTGGAGCATCGGAATCTATAACTAGTGTCACAGGAATAGTTCAAAACATAGACAGTAAGAAGAGTTAGATTTCTTGTACTTAAGTCGGCATTGTACCTTTTCTATTTAATTCCGATGCAATTTCTGTGTTTCGTCGTCAATAACAAGATCCAAGGGATACAGTAAACCTGAAGTGAAGAATCGGAATCTATAACTAGTGTCACGGGAATGGGTCAAAACATAGACAGTAAGAAGTGTCAGATTTCTTGTACTTAAGTCGGCATTGTGCCTTTTGTATTTAATTCCGATGGAATTTCTGTGTTTCATCGTCAATACGAAGGTCAGAGGGATACAGTAAACCTGAAGTGAAGCACCGAAATCTGTAACTAGTGTCACTGGAATGCATCAAAACATAGACAGTAAGAAGAGTCAGTTTTCTTGTACTTAAGTCGGCATTGTGCCTTTTCTATTTAATTCTGATGCAATTTCTGTGTTTCATCGTCAATAGGAAGGTCGGAGGGACACAGTAAACCTGAAGTGAAGCATCGGAATCTATAACTAGAGTCACAGGAATGGTTCAAAACATAGACAGTAGGAAGAGCCAGTCTTCTTGTACTTAAGTCGGCATTGTGCCTTTTGTATTTAATTCCGATGCAATTTCTGTGTTTCATCGTCAATAATAAGGTCAGAGGTAAACAGTAAACCGGAAGTGAAGCATCGGAATCTATTGCTTCTTTCACAGGAATGGTTCAAAACATAGCCAGTAAAAAGAGTCAGTTTTCTTGAACATTATTCGGCATTGTGCTTTTTGTATTTAATTCCGATGCAATTTCTGTGTTTCATCGTCAATAAGAGGGTCAGAGCGATACAGTAAACCAGAAGTGAATCATCGGAATCTATAACTAGTGTCACAGGAATTGTTCAAAACATAGACAGTAAGAAGTGTCAGATTTCTTGTACTTAAGTCGGCATTGTGCCTTTTGTATTTAATTCCGATGGAATTTCTGTGTTTCATCGTCAATACGAAGGTCAGAGGGATACAGTAAACCTGACGTGAAGCACCGAAATCTATAACTGGTGTCACAGGAATGGTTCAAAACAATGACAGTAAGAAGGGTCAGTTTTCTTGTAATTAAGTCGGCATTGTGCCTTTTCTATTTAATTCCGATACAATTTCTGTGTTTCGTCGTCAATAAGAAGATCCAAGGGATACAGTAAACCTGAAGTGAAGCATCGGAATCTAAAATCGGTCTCACAGGAAAGTTTCAAAACATAGACAGTAAGAAGAGCCAGTCTTCTTGTACTTGAGACGGCATTGTGCCTATTGTATTTAATTCCGATGCAATTTCTGTGTTTCATCGTCAATAAGAAGGTCCAAGGGATACAGTAAACATATAGTGAAGCATCGAAATCTAAAACTGGTGTCACAGGAAATGTTCAAACATAATCAGTAAGAAGAGTCAGTCTTGTTGTACTTAAGTCAGCATTGTGCCCTTTCTATTTAATTCTGATTCAATTTCTGTGTTTCATCGTCAATAAGAAGGTCCAAGGGATACAGTAAACATATAGTGAAGGATCGGAATCTAAAACTGGTCTCACAGGAACTGTTCAAAACATAGTCAGTAATAAGAGTAAGTCTTCTTGTACTTAAGTCAGCATTGTGCCTTTTCTATTTAATTCTGATTCAATTCCTGTGTTTCATCGTCAATAAGAAGGCCAAAGGGATACAGTAAACCTGAAATGAAGCATCGGAATCTATAACTAGTGTCACAGGAATGGTTCAAAACATAGACAGTAAGAGGAGTCAGTTTTCTTGTACTTAAGTCGGCGTTGTGCCTTTTGTATTTAATTCTGATGCAATTTCTGTGTTTCATCGTCAATAAGAAGGTCAGTGGGATACTGTAAACCTGGAGTGAAGCATCGGAATCTAAAACTAGTGTCACAGGAATGGTTCAAAACAAAGACAGTAGTAAGAGTCAGTCTTCTTGTACTTGAGTCGGCATTGTGCCTTTTGTTTTTAATTCCGATGAATCTCTGTGTTTCATCGTCAATATGAAGGTCAGAGGGATACAGTAAACCTGAAGTGACGCATCGGATCTATAACTAGTGTCACAGGAATGGTTCAAAACATAGACAGTAAGAGGAGTCAGTTTTCTTGTACTTAACTCGGAATTGTGCTTTTTCTATTTAATTCTGATGCAATTTCTGTGTTTCATCGTCAATAAGAAGAACCAAGGGATACAGTAAACCTGAAGTGAAGCATTGGAATCTAAAACCGGTCTCACAGGAAAGATTGAAACCATAGACAGTAAGATGAGCCAGTCTTCTTGTACTTGATTCGGCATTGTGACATTTGTACTTAATTCCGATGCAATTTCTGTGTTTCAACGTCAATAAGAAGGTCAGAGAGATACAGTATACCTGAAGTGAAGCATCGGAATCTATAACTAGTGTCACAGGAATGGTTGAAAACATACACAGTAAGAAGAGTCACTTTTCTTGTACTTAAGTCCGCATTTTGCCTTTTCTATTTGATTCCGATGCAATTTCTGTGTTTCATCGTCAATAAGAAGGTCCAAGGGATACAGTAAACATATAGTGAAGCATCGCAAACTAAAACTGGTCTCACAGGAAATTTTGAAATCATAGACAGTAAGAAGAGTAAGTTTTCTTGTACTTAAGTCGCCGTTGTGCCTTTTCTATTTAATTCCGATGCAATTTCTGTGTTTCATCGTCAATAAGAAGGTCAGAGGGATACAGTAAACCTGGAGTGAAGCATCGGAATCTAAAACTAGTGTCACAGGAATGGTTCAAAACAAAGACAGTAGTAAGAGTCAGTCTTCTTGTACTTGAGTCGGCATTGTGCCTTTTGTTTTTAATTCCGATGAATCTCTGTGTTTCATCGTCAATAAGAAGGTCAGAGGGATACAGTAAACCTGAAGTGACGCATCGGATCTATAACTAGTGTCACGGGAATGCGTCAAAACATAGGCAGTAAGAAGAGTCAGTTTTATGTTACTTAAGTCTGCATTGTGCCTTTTGTATTTAATATCGATGCAATTTCTGTATTTCATCGTCAATAAGAAGGTCAGAGGCATACAGTAAACCTGAAGTGAAGCATCGGAATCTATGACTAGTGTCACAGGAATGGTTCAAAACATAGACAGCAATAAGAGACAGTTTTCTTGTACTTAAGTCGGCATTGTGCCTTTTGTATTTAATTCCGATGGACTTTCTGTGTTTCACCGTCAATAAGAAGGTCAGAGTGATACAGTGAACCTGAAGTGAAGCATCGGAATCTATAACTAGTGTCACAGGAATGGTTCAAAACATAGACAGTAAGAAGAGTCAGTTTTCTTGTACATAAGTCGGCATTGTGCCTTTTGTAATTAATTCCGATGCAATTTCTTTGTTTCATCGTCAATAAGAAGCTCAGAGGGATACAGTAAACCTGAAGTGAAGCATCGGAATCTATAACTAGTGTCACAGGAATGGTTCAAAACATAGACAGTAAGAAGTGTCAGTTTTCTTGTACTTAAGTCGGCGTTGTGCCTTTTGTATTTAATTCCGATGCAATTTCTGTGTTTCAACCTCAATAAGAAGGTCCAAGGGATACAGTAAACACATAGTGAAGCATAAGAATCTAAAACTGGTCTCACAGGAAGTGATCAAAACATAGTCAGTAAGAAGAGTCAGTCTTCTTGTACTTAAGTCGTCATTGTGCCTTTTGTATTGAATTCCGTTGCAATTTCTGTGTTTCATCGTCAATAAGAAGGTCCAAGGGATACAGTAAACCTGAAGTGAAGCATCGGAATCTGAAACCGGTCTCACAGGAAAGGTTCAAAGCATAGACAGTAAGAAGAGGTAGTTTTCTTGTACTTAAGTCAGCATTGTGCCTTTTCAATTTAATTCTGATTCAATTTCTGTGTTTCATCGTCAATAAGAAGGTCAGAGGGACACAGTAAACCTGAAGTGAAGCATCAGAATCTATAACTAGTGTCACAGGAATGGTTCAAAACGGAGACAGTAAGAAGAGTCAGTTTTCTTGTACTTAAGTCGGCATTGTGACTTTTGAATTTAATTCCGATGGAATTTCAGTGTTTCATCGTCAATAAGAAGGTCAGAGGGAAACAGTGAACCTGAAGTGAACCTTCGGAATCTATAACTAGTGTCACAGGAATGGTTCAAAACATAGACAGTAAGAAGAGTCAGTTTTCTTGTACTTAAGTCGGCATTGTGCCTTTTGTGTTTAATTCTGATGGAATTTCAGTGTGTCATCGTCAATAGGAAGGTCAGAGGGATACAGTGAACCTGAAGTGAAGCATCGGAATCTATAACTAGTGTCACAGGAATGGTTCAAGACATAGACAGTAAGAAGAGTCAGTTTTCTTGTACTTAAGTCGGCATTGTGCCTTTTGTGTTTAATTCTGATGGAATTTCAGTGTTTCATCGTCAATAGGAAGGTCAGAGGGATACAGTGAACCTGAAGTGAAGCATCGGAAGCTATTACTAGTGTCACAGGAATGGTTCAAAACAAAGACAGTAGTAAGAGTCAGTCTTCTTGTACTTGAGTCGGCATTGTGCCTTTTGTTTTTAATTCCGATGAATTTCTGTGTTTCATCGTCAATACGAAGGTTAGAGGGATACAGTAAACCTGAAGTGACGCATCGGATCTATAACTAGTGTCACGGGAATGCGTCAAAACATAGGCAGTAAGAAGAGTCAGTTTTATTTTACTTAAGTCTGCATTGTGCCATTTGTATTTAATTCCGATGCAATTTCTGTATTTCATCGTCAATAAGAAGGTCAGAGGCATACAGTAAACCTGAAGTGAAGCATCGGAATCTATGACTAGTGTCACAGGAATGGTTCAAAACATAGACAGCAAGAAGAGTCAGTTTTCTTGTACTTAAGTCGGCATTGTGCCTTTTGTATTCAATTCCGATGGACTTTCTGTGTTTCATCGTCAATAAGAAGGTCAGAGTGATACAGTGAACCTGAAGTGAAGCATCGGAATCTATAACTAGTGTCACAGGAATGGTTCAAAACATAGACAGTAAGAAGAGTCAGTTTTCTTGTACATAAGTCGGCATTGTGCCTTTTGTAATCAATTCCGATGCAATTTCTTCGCTTCATCGTCAATAAGAAGGTCAGAGGGATACAGTAAAACTGAAGTGAAGCATCGGAATCTATAACTAGTGTCACAGGAATGGTTCAAAACATAGACAGTAAGAAGTGTCAGTTTTCTTGTACTTAAGTCGGCGTTGTGCCTTTTGTATTTAATTCCGATGCAATTTCTGTGTTTCAACCTCAAGAAGAAGGTCCAAGGGATACAGTAAACACATAGTGAAGCATAAGAATCTAAAACTGGTGTCACAGGAAATGTTCAAAACATAGTCAGTAAGAAGAGTCAGTCTTCTTGTACTTAAGTCGGCATTGTGCCTTTTGTATTGATTTCCGTTGCAATTTCTGTGTTTCATCGTCAATAAGAAGGTCCAAGGGATACAGTAAACCTGAAGTGAAGCATCGGAATCTGAAACTGGTCTCACACTAAAGGTTCAAAGCATAGACAGTAAGAAGAGGTAGTTTTCTTGTACTTAAGTCAGCATTGTGCCTTTTCTATTTAATTCTGATTCAATTTCTGTGTTTCATCGTCAATAAGAAGGTCAGAGGGACACAGTAAACCTGAAGTGAAGCATCAGAATCTATAACTAGTGTCACAGGAATGGTTCAAAACATAGACAGTAAGAAGAGTCAGTTCTCTTGTACTTAAGTCGGCATTGTGACTTTTGAATTTAATTCCGATGGAATTTCAGTGTTTCATCGTCAATAAGAAGGTCAGAGGGAAACAGTGAACCTGAAGTGAACCTTCGGAATCTATAACTAGTGTCACAGGAATGGTTCAAAACATAGACAGTAAGAAGAGTCAGTTTTCTTGTACTAAAGTCGGCATTGTGCCTTTTCTATTCAATTCCGATGCAATTTCTGTGTTTCATCGTCAATAAGAAGGTCACAGGGAAACGGTAAACCTGAAGTGAAGCATCGGAATCTGTAACTAGTGTCACTGGAATGCTTCAAAACATAGACAGTAGGAAGAGCCAGTCTTCTTGTACTTGATTCGGCATTGTGCCTTTTGTATTTAATTGCGATGCAATTTCTGTGTTTCATCGTCAATAAGAAGGTCAGAGGGATAGAGTAAACCTGAAGTGGAGCATCGGAATCTATAACTAGTGTCACAGGAATAGTTCAAAACATAGACAGTAAGAAGAGTCAGATTTCTTGTACTTAAGTCGGCATTGTACCTTTTCTATTTAATTCCGATGCAATTTCTGTGTTTCGTCGTCAATAACAAGATCCAAGGGATACAGTAAACCTGAAGTGAAGAATCGGAATCTATAACTAGTGTCACGGGAATGGGTCAAAACATAGACAGTAAGAAGTGTCAGATTTCTTGTACTTAAGTCGGCATTGTGCCTTTTGTATTTAATTCCGATGGAATTTCTGTGTTTCATCGTCAATACGAAGGTCAGAGGGATACAGTAAACCTGAAGTGAAGCACCGAAATCTGTAACTAGTGTCACTGGAATGCATCAAAACATAGACAGTAAGAAGAGTCAGTTTTCTTGTACTTAAGTCGGCATTGTGCCTTTTCTATTTAATTCTGATGCAATTTCTGTGTTTCATCGTCAATAGGAAGGTCGGAGGGACACAGTAAACCTGAAGTGAAGCATCGGAATCTATAACTAGAGTCACAGGAATGGTTCAAAACATAGACGGTAGGAAGAGCCAGTCTTCTTGTACTTAAGTCGGCATTGTGCCTTTTGTATTTAATTCCGATGCAATTTCTGTGTTTCATCGTCAATAATAAGGTCAGAGGTAAACAGTAAACCGGAAGTGAAGCATCGGAATCTATTGCTTCTTTCACAGGAATGGTTCAAAACATAGACAGTAAAAAGAGTCAGTTTTCTTGAACATTATTCGGCATTGTGCTTTTTGTATTTAATTCCGATGCAATTTCTGTGTTTCATCGTCAATAAGAGGGTCAGAGCGATACAGTAAACGAGAAGTGAATCATCGGAATCTATAACTAGTGTCACAGGAATTGTTCAAAACATAGACAGTAAGAAGTGTCAGATTTCTTGTACTTAAGTCGGCATTGTGCCTTTTGTATTTAATTCCGATGGAATTTCTGTGTTTCATCGTCAATACGAAGGTCAGAGGGATACAGTAAACCTGACGTGAAGCACCGAAATCTATAACTGGTGTCACAGGAATGGTTCAAAACAATGACAGTAAGAAGGGTCAGTTTACTTGTACGTAAGTCGGCATTTTGCCTTTTCTATTTAATTCCGCTGCAATTTCTGTGTTTCATCGTCAATAAGAAGGTCAGAGAGATACAGTAAACCTGAAGCAAAGCATCGGAATGTGTAACTAGTGTCACAGGAATGGTTCAAAACATAGACAGTAAGAAGAGTCAGTTTTCTTGTAATTAAGTCGGCATTGTGCCTTTTCTATTTAATTCCGATACAATTTCTGTGTTTCGTCGTCAATAAGAAGATCCAAGGGATACAGTAAACCTGAAGTGAAGCATCGGAATCTAAAATCGGTCTCACAGGAAAGTTTCAAAACATAGACAGTAAGAAGAGCCAGTCTTCTTGTACTTGAGACGGCATTGTGCCTATTGTATTTAATTCCGATGCAATTTCTGTGTTTCATCGTCAATAAGAAGGTCCAAGGGATACAGTAAACATATAGTGAAGCATCGAAATCTAAAACTGGTGTCACAGGAAATGTTCAAACATAATCAGTAAGAAGAGTCAGTCTTGTTGTACTTAAGTCAGCATTGTGCCCTTTCTATTTAATTCTGATTCAATTTCTGTGTTTCATCGTCAATAAGAAGGTCCAAGGGATACAGTAAACATATAGTGAAGGATCGGAATCTAAAACTGGTCTCACAGGAACTGTTCAAAACATAGTCAGTAATAAGAGTAAGTCTTCTTGTACTTAAGTCAGCATTGTGCCTTTTCTATTTAATTCTGATTCAATTCCTGTGTTTCATCGTCAATAAGAAGGCCAAAGGGATACAGTAAACCTGAAATGAAGCATCGGAATCTATAACTAGTGTCACAGGAATGGTTCAAAACATAGACAGTAAGAGGAGTCAGTTTTCTCGTACTTAAGTCGGCGTTGTGCCTTTTGTATTTAATTCTGATGCAATTTCTGTGTTTCATCGTCAATAAGAAGGTCAGTGGGATACTGTAAACCTGGAGTGAAGCATCGGAATCTAAAACTAGTGTCACAGGAATGGTTCAAAACAAAGACAGTAGTAAGAGTCAGTCTTCTTGTACTTGAGTCGGCATTGTGCCTTTTGTTTTTAATTCCGATGAATCTCTGTGTTTCATCGTCAATAAGAAGGTCAGAGGGATACAGTAAACCTGAAGTGAAGCATTGGAATCTAAAACCGGTCTCACAGGAAAGATTGAAACCATAGACAGTAAGATGAGCCAGTCTTCTTGTACTTGATTCGGCATTGTGACATTTGTACTTAATTCCGATGCAATTTCTGTGTTTCAACGTCAATACGAAGGTCAGAGAGATACAGTATACCTGAAGTGAAGCATCGGAATCTATAACTAGTGTCACAGGAATGGTTGAAAACATACACAGTAAGAAGAGTCACTTTTCTTGTACTTAAGTCCGCATTTTGCCTTTTCTATTTGATTCCGATGCAATTTCTGTGTTTCATCGTCAATAAGAAGGTCCAAGGGATACAGTAAACATATAGTGAAGCATCGCAAACTAAAACTGGTCTCACAGGAAATTTTGAAATCATAGACAGTAAGAAGAGTAAGTTTTCTTGTACTTAAGTCGCCGTTGTGCCTTTTCTATTTAATTCCAATGCAATTTCTGTGTTTCATCGTCAATAAGAAGGTCAGAGGGATACAGTAAACCTGGAGTGAAGCATCGGAATCTAAAACTAGTGTCACAGGAATGGTTCAAAACAAAGACAGTAGTAAGAGTCAGTCTTCTTGTACTTGAGTCGGCATTGTGCCTTTTGTTTTTAATTCCGATGAATCTCTGTGTTTCATCGTCAATAAGAAGGTCAGAGGGATACAGTAAACCTGAAGTGACGCATCGGATCTATAACTAGTGTCACGGGAATGCGTCAAAACATAGGCAGTAAGAAGAGTCAGTTTTATGTTACTTAAGTCTGCATTGTGCCTTTTGTATTTAATTCCGATGCAATTTCTGTATTTCATCGTCAATAAGAAGGTCAGAGGCATACAGTAAACCTGAAGTGAAGCATCGGAATCTATGACTAGTGTCACAGGAATGGTTCAAAACATAGACAGCAATAAGAGACAGTTTTCTTGTACTTAAGTCGGCATTGTGCCTTTTGTATTTAATTCCGATGGACTTTCTGTGTTTCACCGTCAATAAGAAGGTCAGAGTGATACAGTGAACCTGAAGTGAAGCATCGGAATCTATAACTAGTGTCACAGGAATGGTTCAAAACATAGACAGTAAGAAGAGTCAGTTTTCTTGTACATAAGTCGGCATTGTGCCTTTTGTAATTAATTCCGATGCAATTTCTTTGTTTCATCGTCAATAAGAAGGTCCAAGGGATACAGTAATCCTGAAGTGAAGCATCGGAATCTGAAACCGGTCTCACAGGAAAGGTTCAAAGCATAGACAGTAAGAAGAGGTAGTTTTCTTGTACTTAAGTCAGCATTGTGCCTTTTCAATTTAATTCTGATTCAATTTCTGTGTTTCATCGTCAATAAGAAGGTCAGAGGGACACAGTAAACCTGAAGTGAAGCATCAGAATCTATAACTAGTGTCACAGGAATGGTTCAAAACGGAGACAGTAAGAAGAGTCAGTTTTCTTGTACTTAAGTCGGCATTGTGACTTTTGAATTTAATTCCGATGGAATTTCAGTGTTTCATCGTCAATAAGAAGGTCAGAGGGAAACAGTGAACCTGAAGTGAACCTTCGGAATCTATAACTAGTGTCACAGGAATGGTTCAAAACATAAACAGTAAGAAGAGTCAGTTTTCTTGTACTAAAGTCGGCATTGTGCCTTTTCTATTCAATTCCGATGCAATTTCTGTGTTTCATCGTCAATAAGAAGGTCAGAGGGAAACGGTAAACCTGAAGTGAAGCATCGGAATCTGTAACTAGTGTCACTGGAATTCTTCAAAACATAGACAGTAAGAAGAGTCAGTTTTCATGTACTTAAGTCGGCATTGTGCCTTTTCTATTTAATTCTGACGCAATTTCTGTGTTTCATCGTCAATAGGAAGGTCGGAGGGACACAGTAAACCAGAAGTGAAGCATCGGAATCTATAACTAGAGTCACAGGAATGGTTCAAAACATTGACAGT
Organism: Schistocerca piceifrons; assembly: GCF_021461385.2. NCBI lineage: Eukaryota > Metazoa > Arthropoda > Insecta > Orthoptera > Acrididae > Schistocerca > Schistocerca piceifrons. Next base: position 156,480 of record NW_025728428.1, read on the forward strand.
AGGTAGAGCCAGTCTTCTTGGACTTGATTCGGCATTGTGCCTTTTGTATTTAATTGCGATGCAATTTCTGTGTTTCATCGTCAATAAGAAGGTCAGAGGGATACAGTAAACCTGAAGTGGAGCATCGGAATCTATAACTAGTGTCACAGGAATAGTTCAAAACATAGACAGTAAGAAGAGTCAGTTTTCTTGTACTTAAGTCGGCATTGTACCATTTCTATTTATTTCCGATGCAATTTCTGTGTTTCGTCGTCAATAAGAAGATCCAAGGGATACAGTAAACCTGAAGTGAAGCATCGGAATCTATAACTAGTGTCACGGGAATGGGTCAAAACATAGACAGTAAGAAGTGTCAGATTTCTTGTACTTAAGTCGGCATTGTGCCTTTTGTATTTAATTCCGATGGAATTTCTGTGTTTCATCGTCAATACGAAGGTCAGAGGGATACAGTAAACCTGAAGTGAAGCACCGAAATCAGTAACTAGTGTCACTGGAATGCGTCAAAATATAGACAGTAAGAAGAGTCAGTTTTCTTGTACTTAAGTCGGCATTGTGCCTTTTCTATTTAATTCTGATGCAATTTCTGTGTTTCATCGTCAATAGGAAGGTCGGAGGGACACAGTAAACCTGAAGTGAAGCATCGGAATCTATAACTAGAGTCACAGGAATGGTTCAAAACATAGACAGTAGGAAGAGCCAGTCTTCTTGTACTTAAGTCGGCATTGTGCCTTTTGTATTTAATTCCGATGCAATTTCTGTGTTTCATCGTCAATAATAAGGTGAGAGGTATACAGTAAACCGGAAGTGAAGCATCGGAATCTATAGCTTGTTTCACAGGAATGGTTCAAAACATAGACAGTAAGAAGAGTCAGTTTTCTTGAACTTAATTCGGCATTGTGCCTTTTGTATTTAATACCGATGCAATTTCTGTGTTTCATCGTCAATAAGAGGGTCAGAGCGATACAGTAAACCAGAAGTGAATCATCGGAATCTATAACTAGTGTCACAGGAATTGTTCAAAACATAGACAGTAAGAAGTGTCAGATTTCTTGTACTTAAGTCGGCATTGTGCGTTTTGTATTTTATTCCGATGGAATTTCTGTGTTTCATCGTCAATACGAAGGTCACAGGGATACAGTAAACCTGAAGTGAAGCACCGAAATCTATAACTGGTGTCACAGGAATGGTTCAAAACAATGACAGTAAGAAGGGTCAGTTTACTTGTACGTAAGTCGGCATTTTGCCTTTTGTATTTAATTCCGCTGCAATTTCTGTGTTTCATTGTCAATAAGAAGGTCAGAGAGATACAGTAAAGCTGAAGCGAAGCATCGGAATGTGTAACTAGTGTCACAGGAATGGTTCAAAACATAGACAGTAAGAAGAGTCAGTTTTCTTGTACTTAAGTCGGCATTGTGCCTTTTCTATCTAATTCCGATGCAATTTCTGTGTTTCGTCGTCAATAAGAAGAACCAAGGGATACAGTTAACCTGAAGTGAAGGATCGGAATCTAAAATCGGTCTCACAGGAAAGTTTCAAAACATAGACAGTAAGAAGAGCCAGTCTTCTTGTACTTGAGTCGGCATTGTGCCTATTGTATTTAATTCCGATGCGATTTCTGTGATTCATCGTCAATAAGAAGGTCCAAGGGATACAGTAAACATATAGTGAAGCATCGAAATCTAAAACTGGTGTCACAGAAAATGTTCAAACATAATCAGTAAGAAGAGTCAGTCTTATTGTACTTAAGTCAGCATTGTGCCTTTTCTATTTAATTCTGATTCAATTTCTGTGCTTCATCGTCAATAAGAAGGTCCAAGGGATACAGTAAACATATAGTGAAGGATCGGAATCTAAAACTGGTCTCACAGGATCTGTTCAAAACATAGTCAGTAATAAGAGTCAGTCTTCTTGTACTTAAGTCAGCATTGTGCCTTTTCTATTTAATTCTGATTCAATTCCTGTGTTTCATCGTCAATAAGAAGGCCAAAGGGATACAGTAAAGCTGAAATGAAGCATCGGAATCTGTAACTAGTGTCACAGGAATGGTTCAAAACATAGACAGTAAGAGGAGTCAGTTTTCTTGTACTTAAGTCGGCGTTGTGCCTTTTGTATTTAATTCCGATGCAATTTCTGTGTTTCATCGTCAATAAGAAGGTCAGAGGGATACAGTAAACCTGAAGAGAAGCATCGGATGCTATAACTAGTGTCACGGGAATGGGCCAATACATAGACAGTAATAGGAGTCAGTTTTCTTGTACTTAAGTCGGAATTGTGCTTTTTCTATTTAATTCTGATGCAATTTCTGTGTTTCATCGTCAATAAGAAGGTCAGAGGGATACAGTAAACCTGAAGTGAAGCATCGGAATCTATAACTAGTGTCACATGAATGGTTTAAAACATAGACAGCAAGAAGAGTCAGTTTTCTTGAACTTAAGTCGGCATTGTGCCTTTTGTATTTAATTCCGATGCAATATCTGTGTTTCATCGTCAATCAGAAGGTGAGAGGGATACAGTAAACCTGAAGTGAAGCATCGGAATCTATAACTAGTGTCGCAGGAATTGATCAAAACATAGACAGTAGGAAGAGCCAGTCTTCTTGTACTTGATTCGGCATTGTGCCTTTTGAATTTACATCCGATGCAATTTCTGTGTTTCATCGTCAATAAGAAGGTCAGAGGGATACAGTAAACCTGAAGTGAAGCATCGGAATCTATAACTAGTGTCACAGGAATGGTTCAAAACATAGACAGTAGGAAGAGTCAGTCTTCTTGTACTTAAGTCGGCATTGTGCCTTTTGTATTCAATTCCGATGCAATTTCTGTGTTTCATCGTCAATAAGAAGGTCAGAGGGTTACAGTAAACCTGAAGTAAAGCATCGGAATCTATAACTAGTGTCACGGGAATGGTTCAAAACATAGACAGTAAGAAGAGTCAGTCTTCTTGTACTTCAGTCGGCATTGTGCCTATGTATTTAATTCTGATGCAATTTCTGTGTTTCATCGTCAATACGAAGGTCAGAGAGATACAGTAAACCTAAAGTGAAGCATCGGAATCTATAACTAGTGTCACATTAATGGTTCAAACCATAGACAGTAAGAAGAGCCATTCTTCTTGTACTTGAGTCGGCATTGTGCCTTTTGTATTTAATTCCGATGCAATTTCTGTGTTTCATCATCAATAAGAAGGTCAGTTGGATACAGTAAACCCGAAGTGAAGCATCGGTATCTACAACTAGTGTCACAGGAATGGTTCAAAACATAGACAGTAGGAAGAGTAGTTGTCTTGTACTTAATTCGGCATTATGCTTTTGTATTTAATTCCGATGCAATTTCTGTGTTTCATCGTCAACAAGAAGGTCAGAGGGATACAGTAAACATATAGTGAAGCATCGGAATCTAAAACTGCCTTGACAGGAAATGTTCAAAACATAGCCAGTAAGAAGAGTCAGTTTTCTTGTACTTAAGTCGGCATTGTGCCTTTTCTCTTTAATTCCGATGCAATATCTGTGTTTCGACGTCAATAAGAAGGTCCAAGGGATACAGTAAACCTGAAGTGAAGCTTCGGAATCTTTAACTAGCGTCACAAGAATAATTCAAAACGTAGACAGTAAGAAGAGTCAGTTTTTCTGTACTTAAGACGGCATTGTGCCTTTTCTATTTAATTCTGATGCAATTTTTGTGTTGTGTCGTCGGTAAGATGGTCCAAGGGAGACAGTAAACCTGAAGTGAAGCATCGGAATCTAAAACCGGTCCCACAGGAAAGGTACAAAGCGTAGACAGTAAGAAGAGCCAGTCTTCCTGAACTCGATTCGGCATAGTGCCTTTTGTAATTAATTTCGATGCAATTTCTGTGTTTCATCGTCAATAAGAGCGTCAGAGGGATACAGTAAACCCGAAGTGAAGTATCGGAATGTACAACTAGTGTCACAGGAATGGTTCAAAACATTGACAGTAGGAAGAGTAGTTCTCTTGTACTTAATTCGGCATTGTGCCTTTGTATTTAATTCCGTTGCAATTTCTGTGTTTCATCGTCAATAAGAAGGTCAGAGGGATACAGCAAACCTGAAGTGAATCATCGGAAACTATAACTAGTGTCACGGGAATGCTTCAAAATATAGACAGTAAGAAGAGTCAGTTTTCTTATACTTAAGTCGGCATTGTGCCTTTTATATTTAATACCAATGTTATTTCTGTGTTTAATCGTCAATAAGAAGGTCCAAGGGATACAGTAAACATATGGTGAGGCATCGGAATCTAAAACTGGTCTGACAGGAAATGTTCAAAACATAGCCAGTAAGAAGTGTCAGTCTTCTTGTTCTTAAGTCGGCATTGTGCCTTTTGTATTTCATTCCGATGCAATTTCTGTGTTTAATCGTCAATAAGAAGGTCCAAGGGATACAGTAAACATATAGTGATGCATCTGAATCTAAAACTGGTCTCACAGGAAATGTTCAAATGATAGTCAGTAAGAAGAGTTAGTCTTCTTGTACTTATGTCGGCATTGTGCCTTTTGTATTTATTTCCGATGCAATTTCTGTAATTCATCGTCAATAAGGAGTTCAGAGGGATACAGTAAACCTGAAGTGAAGCAACGGAATCTGTAACTAGTGTCACAGGAATGGTTCAAACAAAGACAGTAAGAAGAATCAGTTTTCTTTTACTTAAGTCGACATTGTGCCTTTTATCTTTAAGTCCGATGCAATTTCTGTGTTTCGACGTCAATAAGAAGGTCCAAGGGATACTGTAAACCTGAAGTGAAGAATCGGAATCTATAACTAGTCTCAGAGGAATGGTTCAAACCATAGACTGTAAGAAGAGCCAGTCTTCTTGTACTTGAGTCGGCATTGTGCCTATGTATTTAATTCCGATGCAATTTCTGTGTTACATTGTCAATAAGAACTTCAGAGGGATACAGTAAACCTGAAGTGAATCATCGGAATCTATAACTAGTGTCACTGGAATGGTTCAAAACATAGACAGTAAGAAGAGTCAGTCTTCTTATACTTAAGTCGGCATTGTGCCTTTTGTATTTTATTCCGATGCAATTTCTGTGTTTCATCGTCAATAAGAAGGTCAGAGGGATACAGTAAACCTGAAGTGAAGCATCGGAATCTATAACTTGTGTCACAGGAATGGTTCAAAACATAGACACTAAGAAGAGTCAGTTTTCTTGTACTTAATTCGGCATTGTGCCTTTTGTATTTAATTCCGATGCAATTTCAGTGGTTCATCGTCAATAAGAAGGTCAGAGGGTTGCAGTAAACCTGAAGTAAAGCATCGGAATCTATAACTAGTGTCACGGGAATGGTTCAAAGCATATACAGTAATAAGAGTCAGTCTCCTTGTACATAAGTCGGCATTGTGCCTATGTATTTAATTCCGATGCAATTTCTGTGTTTCATCGTCAATAAGAATGTCAGAGGGATACAGTAAACCTGAAGTGAAGCATCGGAATCTATAACTAGTGTCACAGGAATGGTTCAAAACATAGACAGTAAGAAGAGCCAGTCTTCTTGTACATGAGTCGGCATTGTTCCTTTTGTAATTAATTCCGATGCAATTTCTGTGTTTCATCGTCAATAAGAAGGTCAGTGGGATACAGTAAAACCAAAGTGAAGCATCGGAATCTACAACTAGTGTCACAGGAATGGTTCAAATCATAGACAGTGGGAAGAGTAGCTCTCTTGTACTTAATTTGGCATTGTGCTTTTGTATTTATTTCCGATGCAATTTCTGTGTTTCATCGGCAATAAGAATTTCAGAGGGATACAGTAAACCTGAAGTGAATCATCGGAAACTATAACTAGTGTCACGGGAATGCTTCAAATGATAGCCAGTAACAGGAGTCAGTTTTCTTGTACTTAAGTCGTCATTGTGCCTTTTGCATTTATTTCCGATGCAATTTCTGTGTTTAATCGTCAATAAGAAGGTCCTAGCGATACAGTAAACCTGAAGTGAAGCATCGGAATCTATAACTAGTGTCACAGGAATGGTTCAAAACATAGACAGTGAGAAGAGCCAGTCTTCTTGTACATGAGTCGGCATTGTGCTCTTTGTAATTAATTCCGATGCAATTTCTGTGTTTCATCGTCAATAAGAAGGTCAGTGGGATACAGTAAAACCAAAGTGAAGCATCGGAATCTACAACTAGTGTCACAGGAATGGTTCAAATCATAGAAAGTAGGAAGAGTAGTTCTCTTGTACTTAATTCGGCATTGTGCTTTTGTATTTATTTCCGATGCAATTTCTGTGTTTCATCGTCAATAAGAAGGTCAGTCGGATACAGTAAAACCAAAGTGAAGCATCGGAATCTACAACTAGTGTCACAGGAATGGTTCAAATCATAGAAAGTAGGAAGAGTAGTTCTCTTGTACTTAATTCGGCATTGTGCTTTTCCATTTAATTCCGATGCAATTTCTGCGTTTCATCGTCAATAAGAACATGAGAGGGATACAGTAAACATATAGTGAAGCACCGGAATCTAAAACAGGTCTCACAGAAAATGTTCACAACATAGTCAGTAAGAAGAGTCAGTCTTCTTGGGCTTAAGTCGGCAGTGTGCCTTTTCTATTTAATTCCGATGCAATTTCTATGTTTTGTCGTCAGTAAGAACGTCCAAGGGATACAGTAAACCGGAAGTGAAGCATCGGAATCTAAAACCGGTCTCACAGGAAAGGTTCAAATCATAGACAGTAAGAAGAGCCAATCTTCTTGAACTCGATTCGGCATTGTGCCTTTTGTAATTAATTTCGGTGCAATTTCTGTGTTTCATCGTCAATAAGAAGGTCAGAGGGATACAGTAAACCTGAGGTGAAGCATCGCAATCTATAACTAGTGTCACAGGAATGGTTCAAAACATAGACAGTAAGAAGAGTCAGTCTTCTTGTACTCAAGTCAGCAATGTGACTTTTATATTTAATACCGATGCAATTTTCGTGTCTCATCGTCAATAAGAAAGTCCAAAGGATACAGTAAACCGAAGTGAAGCATCGGAATCTATAACTAGTGTCACAGGAGTGGTTCAAAACATAGACAGTAGGAAGAGTCAGTCTTCTTGTACTTAATTCGGCAATGTGCCTTTTGTATTTAATTCCGATGCAATTTCTGTGTTTCATCATCAACAAGAAGGTCAGAGGGTTACAGTAAACCTGAAGTAAAGCATCGGAATCTAAAACTGGTCTCACAGGAAAGGTTCAAATCATAGACGGTAAGAAGAGTTAGTTTTCTTGTACTTAACTCAGCATTGTGAATTTTCTATTTAATTCTGATTCAAATTCTGTGTTTCGTCGTCAATAAGAAGGTAGAAGGGATACAGTAAACCTAAAGTGAAGCATTGGAATCTAAAACCGCTCTCACAGGAAAGCTTCAAAACGTAAACAGTAAGAAGAGCCAGTCTTCTTGTACTTGAGTCGGCAAAGTGCCTTTTGTATTTAATTCCGATGCAATTTCTGTGTTTCATCGTCAATAAGAAGGTCAGAGGGATACGGTAAACCTGAAGTGAAGCATCGGAATCTATAACAGGTGTCACAGGAATGGTTCATAATATAGGCATTAAGAAGATTCAGTTTTCTTGTACTTAAGTCGACATTGTGCCTTTTCTCTTTAATTCCGATGCAATTTCTGTGTTCCGACGTCAATAAAAAGGTCCATGGGATATAGTAAACCTGAAGTGAAGCATCGGAATCTATAACTAGTGTCACAAGAATGGTTCAAAACATAGACAGAAAGAAGATTCAGTCTTCATGTACTTAAATCGGCATTGTGCCTTTTCTATTTTATTCCAATGCAATTTCTGTGTTTCATCGTCCATAAGAAGGTCAGAGGGATACAGTAAACCTGAAGTGAAGCATCGGAATCTATAACTAGTGTCACAGGAATGGTTCAAAACATAGACAGTAAGAGGAGTCATTTTTCTTGTACTTAATTCGGCATTGGGCCTTTTGTATTTAATCCCAATGCAATTTCTGTGTTTCATCGTCAATAAGAATGTCAGAGGGTTACAGTAAACCTTAAGTGAAGCATCGGAATCTATAACTAGAGTCACAGGAATGGTTCAAAGCATAGACAGTAAGAAGAGTCAGTTTTCTTGTACTTAGGTCGGCATTTTGCCTTTTCAATTTAATGCCGATGCAATTACTGTGTTTCTAAGTCAATAAGAATGTCGGAGGGATACAGTTAACCTGAAGTGAAGCATCGGAAAATATAACTAGTGTCACAGGAATGGTTCAAATCATAGACAGTAAGATGAGCCAGTCTTCTTGTACTTGAGTCGGCAATGTGATTCTTGTATTTAATTCCGATGCAATTTCTGTGTTTCATCGTCAATAAGAAGGTCAGAGGGATACAGTAAACCTGAAGTGAAGCATCGGAATCTATAACAGGTGTCACAGGAATGGTTCAAAATATAGACAGTAAGAAGATTCAGTTTTCTTGTACTTAAGTCGTCATTGTGCCTTTTCTCTTTAATTCCGATGCAATTTCTGTGTTTCGACGTCAATAAAAAGGACCATGGGATATAGTAAACCTGAAGTGAAGCATCGGACTCTAAAACCGGTAACACAGGAAAGGTTCAAAATACAGGCAGTTAGAAGAGCCAGTCTTCTTGTACTTGAGTCGGCATTGTGCCTTTTGTATTTAATTCCGATGCAATTTCTGTGTTTAATCGTCAATACGAAGGTCAGAGGGATATAGTAAACCTGAAGTGAAGCATCGGAATCTATAACTAGTGTAAAAGGAATGATTCAAAACATAGACAGTAAGATGAGTCAGTCTTCTTGTAAAGTCGGCATTGTGCCTTTTCTATTACTTCCGATGCAATTTCTGTGTTTCATCGGCAATAAGAAGGTCAGAGGGATACAGTTAACCTGAAGTGAAGCATCGGAAAATATAACTAGTGTCACAGGAATGGTTCAAAACATAGACAGTAAGAAGGGCCAGTCTTCTTGAACTCGAATCGGCATTGTGCCTTTTGTAGTTACATCCGATGCAATTTATGTGTTTCATCGTCAATAAGATAGTCAGAGGGATACAGTAAACCTGAGGTGAAGCATCGCAATCTATAACTAGTGTCACAGGAATGGTTCAAAACATAGACAGTAAGAAGTGTCAGTCTTCTTGTACTTAAGTCGGCAATGTGACTTTTATATTTAATACCGATTCTATTTTCCTGTTTCATCGTCAATAAGAAGGGTCAAAGGATACAGTAAACTAGAAGTGAAGCATCGGAATCTATAACTAGTGTCACAGGAATGGATCAAAGCATTGACAGAGGAAGAGTCTGTCTTCTTGTACTTAAGTCGGCATTGTGACTTTTGTATTTAATTCTGATGCAATTTCTGTGTTTCATCGTCAATACGAAGGTCAGAGGGATAGAGTAAACCTGAAGTGAGGCATCGGAATCTATATCTAGTGTCACAGGAATGGTTCAAAACATTGACAGTAGGAAGGGTCAGTCTTCTTGTACTTAAGTCGGCATTGTGCCTTTAGTATTTAGTTCCGATGCTATTTCTGTGTTTCATCGTCAATAAGAAGGTCCAAGGGATACAGTAAACCTGAGGTGAAGAATCGGAATCTATAACTAGTGTCAATGGAATGATTCAGACATAGACAGTAATAAGAGCCAGTCTTCTTGTTCTTGAGTCGGCATTGCGCCTATGTATTTAAGACCGATGCAATTTTTGTGTTACATCGTCAATAAGAAGGTCAGAGGGATACAGTTAACCTGAAGTGAAGCATCGGAAAATATAACTAGTGTCACAGGAATGGTTTAAAACATAGTCAGTAATAAGAGTCAGTCTTCTTGTACTTAAGTCAGCATTGTGTCTTTTCTATTTAATTCTGATTCAATTCCTGTGTCTCATCGTCAATAAGGAGGCCAAAGGGATAGAGTAAACCTGAAATGAAGCATCGGAATCTATAACTAGTGTCACAGGAATGGTTCAAAACATAGACAGTAAGAAGAGACAGTTCTCTTGTTCTTGAGTCGGCATTGTGATCTTGTATTTAATTCCAAAGCAATTTCTGTGTTTCATCGTCAATAAGAAGGTCAGAGGGATACAGTTAACCTGAAGTGAAGCATCGGAAAATATAACTAGTGTCACAGGAATGGTTTAAAACATAGTCAGTAATAAGAGTCGGTCTTCTTGTACTTAAGTCAGCATTGTGCCTTTTCTATTTAATTCTGATTCAATTCCTGTGTTTCATCGCCAATAAGAAGGCCAAAGGGATACAGTAAACCTGAAATGAAGCATCGGAATCTATAACTAGTGTCACAGGAATGGTTCAAACATAGACAGTAAGAAGAGACTGTTCTCTTGTACTTAAGTAGGCATTGTGATCTTGTATTTAATTCCAAAGCAATTTCTGTGTTTCATCGTCAATAAGAAGGACAGAGGAATACAGTAAACCTGAAGAGAAGCATCGGAATCTATAACTAGTGTCAAAGGAATGATTCAAATCATAGACAGTAGGATGAGTCAGTCTTCTTGTAAAGTCGGCATTGTGCCTTTTCTATTACTTCCGATGCAATTTCCGTGTTTCATCGTCAATAAGAAGGTCCAAGGGATACAGTAAACCTGAAGTGAAGAATCGGAACCTATAACTAGTGTCACAGGAATGATTCAAACATAGACAGTAATAAAAGCCTGTATTCTTGTTCTTGAGACGGCATTGCGCCTATGTATTTAAGACCGATGCAATTTCTGTGTTACATCGTCTATAAGAATGTCAGAGGGATACAGTAAACCTGAAGTGAAGCATCGGAATCTATAACTAGTGTCACCAGAATGGTTCAAAACATAGACAGTAAGAAGAGTCAGTCTTCATGTACTTAAATCGGCATTGTGCCTTTTCTATTTTATTCCAATGCAATTTCTGTGTTTCATCGTCCATAAGAAGGTCAGAGGGTTACAGTAAACCTGAAGTGAAGCATCGGAATCTATAACTAGTGTCACAGGAATGGTTCAAAACATAGACAGTAAGAAGAGTCAGCCTTCATGTACTTAAATCGGCATTGTGTTTTTCTATTTAATTGTGAGGCAATTTCTGTTATTCATCGTCAATAAGGTCAGAGGGTTACAGTAAACCTGAAGTGAAACATCGGAATCTATAACTAGTGTCACAGGAATGGTTCAAAACATAGACAGTAAGAAGAGTCAGATTTCTTGTACATAAGTCGGCAATGTGACTTTTATATTTAATACCGATGCAATTTTCGTGTTTCATCGTCAACAAGAAAGTCCAAGGGATACAGTAAACCCGAAGTGAAGCATCGGAATCTATAACTAGTGTCACAGGAGTGGTTCAAAACATAGACAGTAGGAAGAGTCAGTCTTCTTGTACTTAATTCGGCATTGTGCTTTTGTATTTAATTCCGATGCAATTTCAGTGTTTCATCGTCAATAACAAGGTCAGAGGGTTACAGTAAACCTGAAGTAAAGCATCGGAATCTAAAACTGGTCTCACAGAAAAGGTTCAAATCATAGACTGTAAGAAGAGTTAGTTTTCTTGTACTTAACTCAGCATTGTGCCTTTTCTATTTCATTCTGATTCAAATTCTGAGTTTCGTCGTCAATAAGAAGGTCCAAGGAATACAGTAAACCTAAAGTGAAGCATTGGAATCTAAAACCGGTCTCACAGGAAAGCTTCAAAACGTAGACAGTAAGAAGAGCCAGTCTTCTTGTACTTGAGTCGGCAATGTGATTTTTGTATTTAATTCCGATGCAATTTCTCTGTTTCATCGTCAATAAGAAGGTCAGAGGGATACAGTAAACCTGAAGTGAAGCATCGGAATCTATAACTGGTGTCACAGGAATGGTTCAAAATATAGACAGTAAGAAGATTCAGTTTTCTTGTACTTAAGTCGTCATTGTGCCTTTTCTCTTTAATTCCGATGCAATTTCTGTGTTTCGACGTCAATAAAAAGGGCCATGGGATATAGTAAACCTGAAGTGAAGCATCGGAATCTAAAACCGGTAACACAGGAAAGGTTCAAAACACAGGCAGTAAGAAGAGCCAGTCTTCTTGTACTTGAGTCGGCATTGTGCCTTTTACATTTAATTCCGATGCAATTTCTGTGTTTAATCGTCAATACGAAGGTCAGAGGGATGCAGTAAACCTGAAGTGAAGCATCGCAATCTATAACTAGTGTAAAAGGAATGATTCAAAACATAGACAGTAAGATGAGTCAGTCTTCTTGTAAAGTCGGCATTGTGCCTTTTCTATTACTTCCGATGCAATTTCTGTGTTTCATCGGCAATAAGAAGGTCAGAGGGATACAGTTAACCTGAAGTGAAGCATCGGAAAATATAACTAGTGTCACAGGAATGGTTCAAAACATAGACAGTAAGAAGAGCCAGTCTTCTTGAACTCGATTCGGCATTGTGCCTTTTGTAGTTACATCCGATGCAATTTATGATTTCATCGTCAATAAGATAGTCAGAGGGATACAGTAAACCTGAGGTGAAGCATCGCAATCTATAACTAGTGTCACAGGAATGGTTCAAAACATAGACAGTAAGAAGTGTAGGTCTTCTTGTACTTAAGTCGGCAATGTGACTTTTATATTTAATACCGATTCTATTTTCCTGTTTCATCGTCAATAAGAAGGTCCAAGGGATACAGTAAACCAGAAGTGAAGCATCGGAATCTATAACTAGTGTCACAGGAATGGATCAAAGCATTGACAGAGGAAGAGTCTGTCTTCTTGTACTTGAGTCGGCATTGTGACTTTTGTATTTAATTCCGATGCAATTTCTGTGTTTCATCGTCAATACGAAGGTCAGAGGGATACAGTAAACCTGAAGTCAGGCATCGGAATCTATATCTAGTGTCACAGGAATGGTTCAAAACACTGACTGTAGGAAGAGTCAGTCTTCTTGTACTTAAGTCGGCATTGTGCCTTTAGTATTTAATTCCGATGCTATTTCTGTGTTTCATCGTCAATAAGAAGGTCCAAGGGATACAGTAAAGCTGAGGTGAAGAATCGGAATCTATAACTAGTGTCACAGGAATGATTCCGACATAGACAGTAATAAGAGCCAGTCTTCTTGTTCTTGAGTCGGCATTGCGCCTATGTATTTAAGACCGATGCAATTTTTGTGTTACATCGTCAGTAAGAAGGTCAGAGGGATACAGTGAACCTGAAGTGAAGCATCGGAAAATATAACTTGTGTCACAGGAATGGTTTAAAACATAGTCAGTAATAAGAGTCAGTCTTCTTGTACTTAAGTCAGCATTGTGCCTTTTCTGTTTAATTCTGATTCAATTCCTGTGTCTCATCGTCAATAAGGAGGCCAAAGGGATACAGTAAACCTGAAATGAAGCAATGGAATCTATAACTAGTGTCACAGGAATGGTTCAAAACATAGACAGTAAGAAGAGACAGTTCTCTTGTACTTAAGTCGGCATTGTGATCTTGTATTTAATTCCAAAGCAATTTCTGTGTTTCATCGTCAATAAGAAGGTCAGAGGGATACAGTTAACCTGAAGTGAAGCATCGGAAAATATAACTAGTGTCACAGGAATGGTTCAAAACATAGTCAGTAATAAGAGTCAGTCTTCTTGTACTTAAGTCAGCATTGTGCCTTTTCTATTTAATTCTGATTCAATTCCTGTGTTTCATCGCCAATAAGAAGGCCAAAGGGATACAGTAAACCTGAAATGAAGCATCGGAATCTATAACTAGTGACACAGGAATGGTTCAAAACATAGACAGTAAGAAGAGTCAGTTTTCTTGTACTTAAGTCGGCGTTGTGACTTTTGTATTTAATTCCGATGCGATTTCTGTGTTTCATCGTCAATAAGAGGGTCAGAGGGATACAGTAAACTTGAAGTGAAGCATCGGAATCTATAACTAGTGTCACATGAATTGTTTAAAACATAGACAGTAAGAAGAGTCAGTTTTCTTGAACTTAAGTCGGCATTGTGCCTTTTGTATTTAATTCCGATGCAATATCTGTGTTTCATCGTCAATAAGAAGGTCAGAGGGATACAGTAAACCTTAAGTGAAGCATCGGAATCTAGAACTAGTGTCACAGGAATGGTTCAAACATAGATAGTAAGAAGAATCAGTTTTCATGTACTTAAGTCGGCATTGTGCCTTTTCTATTTAATTCCCATGCAATTTCTATGTCTCATCGTCTATAAGAAGGTGGGAGGGATACAGTAAACCTGAAGTGAAGCATCGGAATCTATAACTAGTGTCACAGGAATGGCTCAAAACATAGACAGTAAGAAGAGCCAGTCTTCTTGTACTTAAGTCGGCATTGTGCCTTTTGTATTTAATTCTGATGCAATTTCTGTGTTTCATCGTCAATAAGAAGGTCAGTGGGATACTGTAAACCTGAAGTGAAGCATCGGAATCTATAACTAGTGTCACAGGAATGGTTCAAAACATAGACAGTAAGAAGAGACAGTTCTCTTGTACTTAAGTCGGCATTGTGATCTTGTATTTAATTCCAAAGCAATTTCTGTGTTTCATCGTCAATAAGATGGTCAGAGGAATACAGTAAACCTGAAGAGAAGCATCGGAATCTATAACTAGTGTCACGGGAATGGGCCAATACATAGTCGGTAATAAGAGTCAGTTTTCTTGTACTTATGTCGGAATTGTGCTTTTTCTATTTAATTCTGATGCAATTTCTGTGTTTCATCGTCAATAAGAAGGTCAGAGGGATACAGTAAACCTGAAGTGAAGCATCGGAATCTATAACTAGTGTCAAAGGAATGGATCAAAACATAGACAGTAGGAAGAGCCAGTCTTCTTGTACTTGATTCGGCATTGTGCCTTTTGAATTTAAATCCTATGCAATTTCTGTATTTCATCGTCAATAAGAAGGTCAGAGGGATACAGTAACCCTAAAGTGAAGCATCGGAAACTATCACTAGTGTCACAGGAATGGTTCAAAGCATAGACAGTAATAAGAGCCAGTCCTCTTCTACTTGAGTCGGCATTGTGACTCTTGTATTTGATTCCGATGCAATTTGTGTGTTTCATCGTCAATAAGAAGGTCAGAGGGATACAGTAAACCTGAAGTGAAGCATCGGAATCTATAACTAGTGTCACAGGAATGGCTCAAAACATAGACAGTAAGAAGAGTCAGTTTTCTTGTACTTAATTCGGCATTGTGCCTTTTGTATTTACTTACGATGCAATATATGTGTTTCATCGTGAATAAGAAGGTCAGAGCGATACAGTAAACCTGAAGTGAAGCATCGGAATCGATAACTAGTGTCACAGGAATGGTTCAAAATCATAGACAGTAAGAAGAGTCAGATTTCTTGTACTTAGGTCGGCACTGTGCCTTTTTTTTTTAATGCCGATGCAATTTCTGTGTTTCATCGTCAGTAAGAAGGTCAGAGGGATACAGTAAACCTGAAGTGAAGCATCGAAATCTATTACTAGTGTCACAGGAATGGTTCAAAACAAAGACAGTAAAAAGAGTCAGTTTTCTTGTACTTAAGTCGGCATTTTGCCTTTTGTATTTACTTCCGCTGTAAATTCTGTGTTTCATCGTCAATAAGAAGGTCAGAGGGAAACAGTACACCTGAAGTGAAGCATCGGAATGTGTAACTAGTGTCACAAGAATGATTCAAAACATAGACAGTAAGAAGAGTCAGTTTTCTTGAACTCGATTTGGCACTGTGCCTTTTGTAATTAATTTCGATGCAATGTCTGTGTTTCATCGTCAATAACAAGGTCAGAGGGATAAAGTAAACCTGACGTGAAGCATCGCAATCTGTAACTAGTGTCACAAGAATGGTTCAAAACATAGACTGTAAGAAGAGTCAGTCTTCTTGTACTTAAGTCGGCATTGTGATTTTTGTATTTAATTCCGATGCAATTTCTGTGTTTCATCGTCAATAAGAAGGTCAGAGGGCTACAGTAAACCTGAAGTGAAGCATTGGAATCTGTAACTTGTGTCACAGGAATGGTTCAAAACATAGACAGTAAGAAGAGTCAGTTTTCTTGAACTCGATTTGGCATTGTGCCTTTTGTAATTAATTTCGATGCAATGTCTGTGTTTCATCGTCAATAACAAGGTCAGAGGGATACAGTAAACCTGACGTGAAGCACCGCAATCTGTAACTAGTGTCACAGGAATGGTTCAAAACATAGACTGTAAGAAGTGTCAGTCTTCTTGTACTTATGTCGGCAATGTGACTTTTATATTTAATACCGATGCAATTCTCGCGTTTTATCGTCAATAAGATGGTCCAAGGGATACAGTAAACCTGAAGTGGAGCATCGGAATCTATAACTAGTGTCACAGGAATGGTTCAAAACATAGACAGTAGGAAGAGTCAGTCTTCTTGTACTTAAGTCGGCATTGTGCCTTTTGTATTTAATTCCGATGCAATTTTTGTGTTCCATCGTCAATAAGAAGGTCAGAGGGCTACAGTAAACCTGAAGTGAAGCATCGGAATCTGTAACTTGTGTCACAGGAATGGTTCGAAACATAGACAGTAAGAAGAGTCAGTTTTCTTGTACTTAATTCGGCATTGTGCCTCTTGTATTTAGTTCCGATGCAATTTCTGTGTTTCATCGTCAATAAGAAGGTCAGAGGGTTACAGTAAACCTGAAGTAAAGCATCGGAATCTATAACTAGTGTCACGGGAATGGTTCAAAACATAGACAGTAAGAAGAGTCAGTCTTCTTGTACTTCAGTCGGCATTGTGCCTATGTATTTAATTCTGATGCAATTTCTGTGTTTCATCGTCAATACGAAGGTCAGAGAGATACAGTAAACCTAAAGTGAAGCATCGGAATCTATAACTATTGTCACATTAATGGTTCAAACCACAGACAGTAAGAAGAGCCAGTCTTCTTGTACTTGAGTCGGCATTGTGCCTTTTGTATTTAATTCCGATGCAATTTCTGTGTTTCATCGTCAATAAGGTCAGTGGGATACAGTAAACCCGAAGTGAAGCATCGGTATCTACAACTAGTGTCACAGGAATGGTTCAAAACATAGACAGTAGGAAGACTAGTTCTCTTGTACTTAATACGGCATTGTGCTTTTGTATTTAATTCCGATGCAATTTCTGTGTTTCATCGTCAGTAAGAAGGTCAGAGGGATACAGTAAACCGGAAGTGAATCATCGGAATCTGTAACTAGTGTCACGGTAATGCTTCAAATCATAGACAGTAAGAAGAGTCAGTTTACTTGTACTTAAGTCGGCATTGTGCCTTTTCTATTTAATTCCGATGCAATTTCAGTGTTTCATCGTCAATAAGAAGTTCAGAGGGATACAGTGAACCTGAAGTGAAGCATCGGAATCTATAACTAGTGTCACAGGAATGGTTCAAAACGTAGACAGTAAGAAGAGTCTGTCTTCTTGTACTTAAGTCGGCAATGTGACTTTTATATTTAATACCGATGCAAGTTCTGTGTTTAATCGTCAATAATAAGGTCAGAGGGAGACAGTAAACATATAGTGAAGCATCGGAATCTAAAACTGGTCTGACAGGAAATGTTCAAAACATAGCCAGTAAGAAGAGTCAGTTTTCTTGTACTTAAGTCGGCATTGTGCCTTTTCTCTTTAATTCCGATGCAATATCTGTGTTTCGACGTCAATAAGAAGGTCCAAGGGATACAGTAAACCTGAAGTGAAGCTTCGGAATCTATAACTAGCGTCACAAGAATAATTCAAAACGCAGACAGTAAGAAGAGTCAGTTTTTCTGTACTTAAGACGGCATTGTGCCTTTTCTATTTAATTCCGATGCAATTTATGTGTTTTGTCGTCAGTAAGATGGTCCAAGGGAGACAGTAAACCAGAAGTGAAGCATCGGAATCTAAAACCGGTCCCACAGGAAAGGTACAGAACGTAGACCGTAAGAAGAGCCAGTCTTCTTGAACTCGATTCGGCAGTGTGCCTTTTGTAATTAATTTCGATGCAATTTCTGTGTTTCATCGTCAATAAGAGCGTCAGAGGGATACAGTAAACCCGAAGTGAAGTATCGGAATGTACTACTAGTGTCACAGGAATGGTTCAAACATAGACAGTAGGAAGAGTAGTTCTCTTGTACTTAATTCGGCATTGTGCCTTTGTATTTAATTCCGATGCAATTTCTGTGTTTCATCGTCAATAAGAAGGTCAGAGGGATACAGTTAACCTGAAGTGAAGCATCGGAAAATATAACTAGTGTCACGGGAATGTTTCAAAATATAGACAGTAAGAAGAGTCAGTTTTCTTATGCTTAAGTCGGCATTGTGCCTTTTCTATTTAATTCCGATGCCATTTCTGTGTATCATCGTCAATAAGAAGTTCAGAGGGATACAGTAAACCTGAAGTGAAGCATCTTAATCTATAACTAGTGTCAGAGGAATGGTTCAAAACATAGACAGTAAGAAGAGTCAGTCTTCTTGTACTTAAGTCGGCAATGTGACTTTTATATTTAATACCAATGCAATTTCTGTGTTTAATCGTCAATAAGAAGGTCCAAGGGATACAGTAAACATATAGTGATGCATCTGAATCTAAAACTGGTCTCACAGGAAATGTTCAAAGGATAGTCAGTAAGAAGAGTCAATCTTCTTGTACTTATGTCGGCATTGTGCCTTTTGTATTTATTTCCGATGCAATTTCTGTAATTCATCGTCAATAAGAAGGTCAGAGGGATACAGTAAACCTGAAGTGATGCAACGGAATCTGTAACTAGTGTCACAGGAATGGTTCAAACAAAGACAGTAAGAAGAATCAGTTTTCTTTTACTTAAGTCGACATTGTGCCTTTTATCTTTAAGTCCGATGCATTTTCTGTGTTTCGACGTCAATAAGAAGGTCCAAGGGATACAGTAAACCTGAAGTGAAGAATCGGAATCTATAACTAGTCTCACAGGATTGGTTCAAACCATAGACAGTAAGAAGAGCCAGTCTTCTTGTACTTGAGTCGGCATTGTGCCTATGTATTTAATTCAGATGCAATTTCTGTGTTACATTGTCAATAAGAACTTCAGAGGGATACAGTAAACCGGAAGTGAAGATCGGAATCTATAACTAGTGTCACTGGAATGGTTCAAAACATAGACAGTAAGAAGAGTCAGTCTTCTTGTACTTAAGTCGGCATTGTGCCTTTTGTATTTTATTCCGATGCAATTTCTGTGTTTCATCGTCAATAAGAAGGTGAGAGGGTTACAGTAAACCTGAAGTAAAGCATCGGAATCTATAACTAGTGTCACGGGAATGGTTCAAAACATAGACAGTAAGAAGAGTCAGTCTTCTTGTACTTCAGTCGGCATTGTGCCTATGTATTTAATTCTGATGCAATTTCTGTGTTTCATCGTCAATACGAAGGTCAGAGAGATACAGTAAACCTAAAGTGAAGCGTCGGAATCTATAACTAGTGTCACATTAATGGTTCAAACCATAGACAGTAAGAAGATCCAGTCTTCTTATACTTGAGTCGGCATTGTGCCTTTTGTATTTAATTCCGATGCAATTTCTGTGTTTCATCGTCAATATGAAGGTCAGAGGGTTACAGTAAACCTGAAGTAAAGCATCGGAATCTATAACTCGTGTCACGGGAATGGTTCAAAACATAGACAGTAAGAAGAGTCAGTCTTCTTGGACTTCAGTCGGCATTGTTCCTATGTATTTAATTCTGATGCAATTTCTGTGTTTCATCGTCAATACGAAGGTCAGAGAGATACAGTAAACCTAAAGTGAAGCATCGGAATCTATAACTAGTGTCACATTAATGGTTCAAACCATAGACAGTAAGAAGAGCCAGTCTTCTTGTACTTGAGTCGGCATTGTGCCTTTTGTATTTAATTCCGATGCAATTTCTGTGTTTCATCGGCAATAAGGTCAGTGGGATACAGTAAACCCGAAGTGAAGCATCGGTATCTACAACTAGTGTCACAGGAATGGTTCAAAACATAGACAGTAGGAAGACTAGTTCTCATGTACTTAATTCGGCATTGTGCTTTTGTATTTAATTCCGATGCAATTTCTGTGTTTCATCGTCAATAAGAAGGTCAGAGGGATACAGTAAACATATAGTGAAGCATCGGAATCTAAAACTGGTCTGACAGGAAATGTTCAAAACATAGCCAGTAAGAAGAGTCAGTTTTCTTGTACTTAAGTCGGCATTGTGCCTTTTCTCTTTAATTCCGATGCAATATCTGTGTTTCGACGTCAATAAGAAGGTCCAAGGGATACAGTAAACCTGAAGTGAAGCTTCGGAATCTATAACTAGTGTCACAGGAATGGTTCAAAACATAGACAGTAAGAAGAGCCAGTCCTCTTGTACATGATTCGGTATTGTGCCTTTTGTAATTAATTCCGATGCAATTTCTGTGTTTCATCGTCAATAAGAAGGTCAGTGGGATACAGTAAAACCAAAGTGAAGCATCGGAATCTACAACTAGTGTCACAGGAATGGTTCAAATCATAGACAGTAGGAAGAGTAGTTCCCTTGTACTTAATTCGGCATTGTGCTTTTGTATTTATTTCCGATGCAATTTCTGTGTTTCATCGTCAATAAGAAGGTCAGAGGGATACAGTATACCTGAAGTGAATCATCGGAATCTATAACTAGTGTCACGGGAATGCTTCAAATGATAGACAGTAAGAGGAGTCAGTTTTCTTGTACTTAAGTCGGCACTGTGCCTTTTCCATTTAATTCCGATGCAATTTCTGCGTTTCATCGTCAATAAGAAGATCAGAGGGATACAGTAAACATATAGTGAAACACCGGAATCTAAAACTGGTCTCACAGAAAATGTTCACAACATAGTCAGTAAGAAGAGTCAGTCTTCTTGGGCTTAAGTCGGCAGTGTGCCTTTTCTATTTAATTCCGATGCAATTTCTATGTTTTGTCGTCAGTAAGAAGGTCCAAGGGATACAGTAAACCGGAAGTGAAGCATCGGAATCTAAAACCGGTCTCACAGGAAAGGTTCAAAACATAGACAGTAAGAAGAGCCAGTCTTCTTGAACTCGATTCGGCATTGTGCCTTTTGTAATTAATTTCGCTGCAATTTCTGTGTTTCATCGTTAATAAGAAGGTCAGGGGGATACAGTAAATCTGAGGTGAAGCATCGCAATCTATAACTAGTGTCACAGGAATGGTTCAAAACATAGACACTATGAAGAGTCAGTCTTCTTGCACTTAAGTCGGCAATGTGACTTTTATATTTAATACCGATGCAATTTTCGTGTTTCATCGTCAATAAGAAAGTCCAAGGGATACAGTAAACCGAAGTGAAGCATCGGTATCTATAACTAGTGTCACAGGAGTGGTTCAAATCATAGACAGTAGGAAGAGTCAGTCTTCTTGTACTAAATTCGGCAATGTGCCTTTTGTATTTAATTCCGATGCAATTTCTGTGTTTCATCATCAACACGAAGGTCAGAGGGTTTCAGTAAACCTGAAGTAAAGCATCGGAATCTAAAACTGGTCTCACAGGAAAGGTTCAAATCATAGACGGTAAGAAGAGTTAGTTTTCTTGTACTTAACTCAGCATTGTGAATTTTCTATTTAATTCTGATTCAAATTCTGTGTTTCGTCGTCAATACGAAGGTAGAAGGGATACAGAAAACCTAAAGTGAAGCATTGGAATCTACAACCGGTCTCACAGGAAAGCTTCAAAACGTAAACAGTAAGAAGAGCCAGTCTTCTTCTACTTGAGTCGGCAAAGTGCCTTTTGTATTTAATTCCGATGCAATTTCTGTGTTTCATCGTCAATAAGAAGGTCAGAGGGATACGGTAAACCTGAAGTGAAGCATCGGAATCTATAACAGGTGTCACAGGAATGGTTCAAAATATAGGCAGTAAGAAGATTCAGTTTTCTTGTACTTAAGTCGACATTGTGCCTTTTCTCTTTAATTCCGATGCAATTTCTGTGTTCCTACGTCAATAAAAAGGTCCATGGGATATAGTAAACCTGAAGTGAAGCATCGGAATCTAAAACCGGTAACACAAGAAAGGTTCAAAACACAGGCAGTGAGATGAGCCAGCCTTCTTGTACTTGAGTCGGCATTGTGCCTTTTGCATTTAATTCCGATGCAATTTCTGTGTTTAATCGTCAATAAGAAGGTCAGAGGGATACAGTAAACCTGAAGTGAAGCATCGGAATCTATAACTAGTGTCAAAGGAATGATTCAAAGCATAGACAGTAAGATGAGTCAGTCTGCTTGTAAAGTCGGCATTGTGCCTTTTCTATTACTTCCGATGCAATTTCTGTGTTTCATCGTCAATAAGAAGGTCCAAGGGATACAGTAAACCTGAAGTGAAGAATCGGAACCTATAACTAGTGTCACAGGAATGATTCAAACATAGACAGTAATACAAGCCTGTATTCTTGTTCTTTAGACGGCATAGCGCCTATGTATTTAAGACCGATGCAATTTCGATGTTACATCGTCTATAAGATGGTCAGAGGGATACAGTAAACCTGAAGTGAAGCATCGGAATCTATAACTAGTGTCACAAGAATGGTTCAAAACATAGACAGTAAGAAGAGTCACTTTTCTTGTACTGAAGTCGGCCTTGTGCCTTTTGTATTTAATTCCGATGCAATTTCTGTGTTTCATCGTCAATAAGAAGGTCAGAGGGATACAGTATACTTGAAGTGAAGCATCGGAATCTATAACTAGTGTCACATGAATGGTTCAAACATAGACAGTAAGAAGAGTCATTTTTCTTGTACTTAAGTCAGCATTGTGCCTTTTGTATTTAATTCCGATGCAATTTCTGTGATTCATCGTCAATAAGAAGGTCAGAGGTATACAGTAAACCTGAAGTGAAGCATCGGAATCTGTAACTAGTGTCACAGGTTTGGTTCAAAGCATAGACAGTAAGAAGAGTCATTTTTCTTGTAATTAAGTCGGCATTGTGCCCTTTGTATTTATTTCCGATGCAATATCTGTTTTTCATCGCCAATAAGAAGGTCACAGGGATACAGTAAACCTAAAGTGAAGCATCAGATTCTATAACTAGTGTCACAGGAATGGTTCAAAACATAGACAGTAAGAAGAGTCAGTTTCCTTGTACTTAAGTCGGCATTGTAACTTTTCTATTTAATTCCGACGCAATTTCCGTGTTTCATCGTCAATAAGAAGGTCAGAGGGATACAGTAAACCTGAAGTGAAGCATCAGATTCTATAACTAGTGTCACAGGAATGGTTCAAAACATAGACAGTAAGACGAGTCAGTTTTCTTGTACTTAAGTCGGCATTGTGATGTTTGTATTTAATTCTGATGCAATTTCTGTGTTTCATCGTCAATAAGAAGGTCAGAGGGATACAGTAAACCTGAAGTGAAGCATCAGATTCTATAACTAGTGTCACAGGAATGGTTCAAAACATAGACAGTAGGAAGAGTCAGTTTTCTTGTACTTAAGTCGGCACTGTGCATTTTGTATTTAATTCCGATGCAATTTCAGTGTTTCATCATCAATAAGAAGGTAAGAGGGATACAGTAAACCTGAAGTGGAGCATCGGAATCTATAACTAGTGTCACAGGAATGGTTCAAAACATAGACAGTAAGAGGAGTCAGTTTACTTGTACTTAAGGCGGCATTGTGCCTTTTCTATTTAATTCCGATGCAATTTCTATGTTTCATCGTCTATAAGAAGGTCGGAGGGATACAGTAAACCTGAAGTGAAGCATCGGAATCTATAACTAGTGTCACAGGAATGATTCAAAACATAGACAGTAAGATGAGTCAGTCTGCTTGTAAAGTCGGCATTGTGCCTTTTCTATTACTTCCGATGCAATTTCTGTGTTTCATCGT
Organism: Schistocerca piceifrons; assembly: GCF_021461385.2. Taxonomy (NCBI): domain Eukaryota; kingdom Metazoa; phylum Arthropoda; class Insecta; order Orthoptera; family Acrididae; genus Schistocerca; species Schistocerca piceifrons. Next base: position 180,217 of record NW_025728428.1, read on the forward strand.
CAATAAGAAGGTCCAAGGGATACAGTAAACCTGAAGTGAAGAATCGGAACCTATAACTAGTGTCACAGGAATGATTCAAACATAGACAGTAATAAAAGCCTGTATTCTTGTTCTTTAGACGGCATAGCGCCTATGTATTTAAGACCGATGCAATTTCGATGTTACATCGTCTATAAGATGGTCAGAGGGATACAGTAAACCTGAAGTGAAGCATCGGAATCTATAACTAGTGTCACAAGAATGGTTCAAAACATAGACAGTAAGAAGAGTCACTTTTCTTGTACTGAAGTCGGCCTTGTGCCTTTTGTATTTAATTCCGATGCAATTTCTGTGTTTCATCGTCAATAAGAAGGTCAGAGGGATACAGTATACTTGAAGTGAAGCATCGGAATCTATAACTAGTGTCACATGAATGGTTCAAACAAAGACAGTAAGAAGAGTCATTTTTCTTGTACTTAAGTCAGCATTGTGCCTTTTGTATTTAATTCCGACGCAATTTCCGTGTTTCATCGTCAATAAGAAGGTCAGAGGGATACAGTAAACCTGAAGTGAAGCATCAGATTCTATAACTAGTGTCACAGGAATGGTTCAAAACATAGACAGTAAGACGAGTCAGTTTTCTTGTACTTAAGTCGGCATTGTGATGTTTGTATTTAATTCTGATGCAATTTCTGTGTTTCATCGTCAATAAGAAGGTCAGAGGGATACAGTAAACCTGAAGTGAAGCATCAGATTCTATAACTAGTGTCACAGGAATGGTTCAAAACATAGACAGTAGGAAGAGTCAGTTTTCTTGTACTTAAGTCGGCACTGTGCATTTTGTATTTAATTCCGATGCAATTTCAGTGTTTCATCATCAATAAGAAGGTAAGAGGGATACAGTAAACCTGAAGTGGAGCATCGGAATCTATAACTAGTGTCACAGGAATGGTTCAAAACATAGACAGTAAGAGGAGTCAGTTTACTTGTACTTAAGGCGGCATTGTGCCTTTTCTATTTAATTCCGATGCAATTTCTATGTTTCATCGTCTATAAGAAGGTCGGAGGGATACAGTAAACCTGAAGTGAAGCATCGGAATCTATAACTAGTGTCACAGGAATGGTTCAAAACATAGACAGTAAGAAGGGTCAGTTTTCTTGTACTTAAGTCGGCACTGTGCATTTTGTATTTAATTCCGATGCAATTTCAGTGTTTCATCGTCAATAAGAAGGTCGGAGGCATACAGTAAAACTGAAGTGAAGCATCGGAATCTATAACAAGTGTCACAGGAATGGTTCAAAACATAGACAGTAAGAAGAGTCAGTTTTCTTGTACTTAAGTCGGCACTGTGCATCTTGTATTTAATTCCGATGCAATTTCAGTGTTTCATCATCAATAAGAAGGTCGGAGGGATACAGTAAACCTGAAGTGGAGCATCGGAATCTATAACTAGTGTCACAGGAATGGTTCAAAACATAGACAGTAAGAGGAGTCAGTTTACTTGTACTTAAGGCGGCATTGTGACTTTTCTATTTAATTCCGATGCAATTTCTATGTTTCATCGTCTATAAGAAGGTCGGAGGGATACAGTAAACCTGAAGTGAAGCATCGGAATCTATAACTAGTGTCACAGGAATGGTTCAAAACATAGACAGTAAGAAGAGTCAGTTTTCTTGTACTTAAGTCGGAATTGTGCCTTTTGTATTTAATTCCGATGCAATTTCTTTGTTTCATCACCAAAAAGAAGGTCAGAGGGATACAGTGAACCTGAAGTGAAGCATCGGATTCTATAACTAGTGTCACAGTAATGGTTCAAAACATAGACAGTAAGAAGAGTCAGTTTTCTTGTACTTAAATCGGCATTGTGCCTTTTATATTTAATTCCGATGTAATTTCTGTGATTCATCGTCAATAAGAAGGTCAGAGGGATACAGTAAACCTGAAATGAAGCATCATAATCTATAACTAGTGTCACAGGAATGGTTCAAAACATAGACAGTAAGAAGAGTCAGTTTTCTTGTACTGAAGTCTGCCTTGTTCCTTTTCTATTTAATTCCGATGCAATTTCTATGTTTCATCGTCTGTAAGAAGGTCAAAGGGATACAGTAAACCTGAAGTGAAGCATCGGAATCTATAACAAGTGTCACAGGAATGGTTCAAAACATTGACAGTAAGAAGAGTCAGTTATCTTGTACTTAAGTCGGGATTGTGCCTTTTGTATTTAATTCCGAAGCAATTTCTGTGTTTCATCGTCAATAAGAAGATCAGAGGGATACAGTAATCCTGAAGTAAAGCATCGGAATCTATAACGAGTGTCACATGAATGGTTCAAAACATAGACAGTAAGAAGAATCAGTTTTCTTGTACTTAAGTCGGCATTGTGCCTTTTGTATTTAATTCCGATGCAATTTCGGTGTTTCATCGTCAATAAGAAGTTCAGAGGGATACAGTGAACCTGAAGTGAAGCATCGGAATCTATAACTAGTGTCACAGGAATGGTTCAAAGCATAGACAGTAAGAAGAGTCAGTTTTCTTGTACTTAAGTCGGCATTGTGCCTTTTGTATTTAATTCCGATGCAATTTCTGTGTTTCATCGTCAATAAGAAGGTCAGAGGGATACAGTAACCCCGAAGTGAACCATCGGAATCTATCACTAGTGTCACAGGAATGGTTCAAAACATAGACAGTAAGAAGAGTCAGTTTTCTTGTACATAAGTCGGCACTGTGCATTTTGTATTTAATTCCGATGCAATTTCAGTGTTTCATCATCAATAAGAAGGTCAGAGGGATACAGTAAACCAGAAGTGGAGCATCGGATTCTATAACTAGTGTCACAGTAATGGTTCAAAACATAGACAGTAAGAAGAGTCAGTTTTCTTGTACTTAAATCGGCATTGTGCCTTTTATATTTAATTCCGATGTAATTTCTGTGATTCATCGTCAATAAGAAGGTCAGAGGGATACAGTAAACCTGAAATGAAGCATCATAATCTATAACTAGTGTCACAGGAATGGTTCAAAACATAGACAGTAAGAAGAGTCAGTTTTCTTGTACTGAAGTCTGCTTTGTTCCTTTTCTATTTAATTCCGATGCAATTTCTATGTTTCATCGTCTGTAAGAAGGTCGAAGGGATACAGTAAACCTGAAGTGAAGCATCGGAATCTATAACTAGTGTCACAGGAATGGTTCAAAACATTGACAGTAAGAAGAGTCAGTTATCTTGTACTTAAGTCGGGATTGTGCCTTTTGTATTTAATTCCGAAGCAATTTCTGTGTTTCATCGTCAATAAGAAGGTCAGAGGGATACAGTAATCCTGAAGTAAAGCATCGGAATCTATAACGAGTGTCACATGAATGGTTCAAAACATAGACAGTAAGAAGAGTCAGTTTTCTTGTACTTAAGTCGGCATTGTGCCTTTTGTATTTAATTCCGATGCAATTTCGGTGTTTCATCGTCAATAAGAAGTTCAGAGGGATACAGTGAACCTGAAGTGAAGCATCGGAATCTATAACTAGTGTCACAGGAATGGTTCAAAGCATAGACAGTAAGAAGAGTCAGTTTTCTTGTACTTAAGTCGGCATTGTGCCTTTTGTATTTAATTCCGATGCAATTTCTGTGTTTCATCGTCAATAAGAAGGTCAGAGGGATACAGTAACCCCGAAGTGAACCATCGGAATCTATCACTAGTGTCACAGGAATGGTTCAAAACATAGACAGTAAGAAGAGTCAGTTTTCTTGTACTTAAGTCGGCACTGTGCATTTTGTATTTAATTCCGATGCAATTTCAGTGTTTCATCATCAATAAGAAGGTCAGAGGGATACAGTAAACCTGAAGTGGAGCATCGGAATCTATAACTAGTGTCAAAGGAATGATTCAAAACATAGACAGTAAGATGAGTCAGTCTGCTTGTAAAGTCGGCATTGTGCCTTTTCTATTACTTCCGATGCAATTTCTGTGTTTCATCGTCAATAAGAAGGTCCAAGGGATACAGTAAACCTGAAGTGAAGAATCGGAACCTATAACTAGTGTCACAGGAATGATTCAAACGTAGACAGTAATAAAAGCCTGTATTCTTGTTCTTGAGACGGCATAGCGCCTATGTATTTAAGACCGATGCAATTTCGATGTTACATCGTCTATAAGATGGTCAGAGGGATACAGTAAACCTGAAGTGAAGCATCGGAATCTATAACTAGTGTCCCAAGAATGGTTCAAAACATAGACAGTAAGAAGAGTCACTTTTCTTGTACTGAAGTCGGCCTTGTGCCTTTTGTATTTAATTCCGATGCAATTTCTGTGTTTCATCGTCAATAAGAAGGTCAGAGGGATACAGTATACTTGAAGTGAAGCATCGGAATCTATAACTAGTGTCACATGAATGGTTCAAACATAGACAGTAAGAAGAGTCATTTTTCTTGTACTTAAGTCAGCATTGTGCCTTTTGTATTTAATTCCGATGCAATTTCTGTGATTCATCGTCAATAAGAAGGTCAGAGGTATACAGTAAACCTGAAGTGAAGCATCGGAATCTGTAACTAGTGTCACAGGTATGGTTCAAAACATAGACAGTAAGAAGAGTCATTTTTCTTGTAATTAAGTCGGCATTGTGCCCTTTGTATTTATTTCCGATGCAATATCTGTTTTTCATCGCCAATAAGAAGGTCACAGGGATACAGTAAACGTAAAGTAAAGCATCAGATTCTATAACTAGTGTCACAGGAATGGTTCAAAACATAGACAGTAAGAAGAGTCAGTTTCCTTGTACTTAAGTCGGCATTGTGACTTTTCTATTTAATTCCGACGCAATTTCCGTGTTTCATCGTCAATAAGAAGGTCAGAGGGATACAGTAAACCTGAAGTGAAGCATCAGATTCTATAACTAGTGTCACAGGAATGGTTCAAAACATAGACAGTAAGAAGAGTCAGTTTTCTTGTACTTAAGTCGGCATTGTGATGTTTGTATTTAATTCCGATGCAATTTCTGTGTTTCATCGTCAATAAGAAGGTCAGAGGGATACAGTAAACCTGAAGTGAAGCATCAGATTCTATAACTAGTGTCACAGGAATGGTTCAAAACATAGACAGTAAGAAGAGTCAGTTTTCTTGTACTTAAGTCGGCACTGTGCATTTTGTATTTAATTCCGATGCAATTTCAGTGTTTCATCATCAATAAGAAGGTAAGAGGGATACAGTAAACCTGAAGTGGTGCATCGGAATCTATAACTAGTGTCACAGGAATGGTTCAAAACATAGACAGTAAGAGGAGTCAGTTTACTTGTACTTAAGGCGGCATTGTGCCTTTTCTATTTAATTCCGATGCAATTTCTATGTTTCATCGTCTATAAGAAGGTCGGAGGGATACAGTAAACCTGAAGTGAGGCATCGGAATCTATAACTAGTGTCACAGGAATGGTTCAAAACATAGACAGTAAGAAGGGTCAGTTTTCTTGTACTTAAGTCGGCACTGTGCATTTTGTATTTAATTCCGATGCAATTTCAGTGTTTCATCGTCAATAAGAAGGTCGGAGGCATACAGTAAAACTGAAGTGAAGCATCGGAATCTATAACAAGTGTCACAGGAATGGTTCAAAACATAGACAGTAAGAAGAGTCAGTTTTCTTGTACTTAAGTCGGCACTGTGCATCTTGTATTTAATTCCGATGCAATTTCAGTGTTTCATCATCAATAAGAAGGTCGGAGGGATACAGTAAACCTGAAGTGGAGCATCGGAATCTATAACTAGTGTCACAGGAATGGTTCAAAACATAGACAGTAAGAGGAGTCAGTTTACTTGTACTTAAGGCGGCATTGTGAATTTTCTATTTAATTCCGATGCAATTTCTATGTTTCATCGTGTATAAGAAGGTCGGAGGGATACAGTAAACCTGAAGTGAAGCATCGGAATCTATAACTAGTGTCACAGGAATGGTTCAAAGCATAGACAGTAAGAAGAGTCAGTTTTCTTGTACTTAAGTCGGCATTGTGCCTTTTGTATTTAATTCCGATGCAATTTCTGTGTTTCATCGTCAATATGAAGGTCAGAGGGATACAGTAACCCCGAAGTGAACCATCGGAATCTATCACTAGTGTCACAGGAATGGTTCAAAACATAGACAGTAAGAAGAGTCAGTTTTCTTGTACTTAAGTCGGCACTGTGCATTTTGTATTTAATTCCGATGCAATTTCAGTGTTTCATCATCAATAAGAAGGTCAGAGGGATACAGTAAACCTGAAGTGGAGCATCGGATTCTATAACTAGTGTCACAGTAATGGTTCAAAACATAGACAGTAAGAAGAGTCAGTTTTCTTGTACTTAAATCGGCATTGTGCCTTTTATATTTAATTCCGATGTAATTTCTGTGATTCATCGTCAATAAGAAGGTCAGAGGGATACAGTAAACCTGAAATGAAGCATCATAATCTATAACTAGTGTCACAGGAATGGTTCAAAACATAGACAGTAAGAAGAGTCAGTTTTCTTGTACTGAAGTCTGCCTTGTTCCTTTTCTATTTAATTCCGATGCAATTTCTATGTTTCATCGTCTGTAAGAAGGTCGAAGGGATACAGTAAACCTGAAGTGAAGCATCGGAATCTATAACTAGTGTCACAGGAATGGTTCAAAACATTGACAGTAAGAAGAGTCAGTTGTCTTGTACTTAAGTCGGGATTGTGCCTTTTGTATTTAATTCCGAAGCAATTTCTGAGTTTCATCGTCAATAAGAAGGTCAGAGGGATACAGTAATCCTGAAGTAAAGCATCGGAATCTATAACGAGTGTCACATGAATGGTTCAAATCATAGACAGTAAGAAGAGTCAGTTTTCTTGTACCTAAGTCGGCATTGTGCCTTTTGTATTTAATTCCGATGCAATTTCGGTGTTTCATCGTCAATAAGAAGTTCAGAGGGATACAGTGAACCTGAAGTGAAGCATCGGAATCTATAACTAGTGTCACAGGAATGGTTCAAAGCATAGACAGTAAGAAGAGTCAGTTTTCTTGTACTTAAGTCGGCATTGTGCCTTTTGTATTTAATTCCGATGCAATTTCTGTGTTTCATCGTCAATAAGAAGGTCAGAGGGATACAGTAACCCCGAAGTGAACCATCGGAATCTATCACTAGTGTCACAGGAATGGTTCAAAAACATAGACAGTAAGAAGAGTCAGTTTTCTTGTACTTAAGTCGGCACTGTGCATTTTGTATTTAATTCCGATGCAATTTCAGTGTTTCATCATCAATAAGAAGGTCAGAGGGATACAGTAAACCTGAAGTGGAGCATCGGAATCTATAACTAGTGTCACAGGAATGGTTCAAACATAGACAGTAAGAGGAGTCAGTGTACTTGTACTTAAGTCGGCATTGTGCCTTTTGTATTTAATTCCGATGCAATTTCTATGTTTCATCGTCTATAAGAAGGTCGGAGGGATACAGTAAACCTGAAGTAAAGCATCGGAATCTATAACTAGTGTCACAGGAATGGTTCAAAACATAGACAGTAGGAAGAGTCAGTTTTCTTGTACTTAAGTCGGAATTGTGCCTTTTGTATTTAATTCCGATGCAATTACTTTGTTTCATCATCATAAAGAAGGTCAGAGGGGTACAGTGAACCTGAAGTGAAGCATCGGAATCTATAACTAGTGTCACAGTAATGGTTCAAAACATAGACAGTAAGAAGAGTCAGTTTTCTTGTACTTAAATCGGCATTGTGCCTTTTATATTTAATTCCGATGTAATTTCTGTGATTCATCGTCAATAAGAAGGTCAGAGGGATACAGTAAACCTGAAATGAAGCATCAGAATCTATAACTAGTGTCACAGGAATGGTTCAAAACATAGACAGTAAGAAGAGTCAGTTTTCTTGTACTTAAGTCGGCCTTGTGCCTTTTCTACTTAATTCCGATGCAATTTCCATGTTTCATCGTCTATAAGAAGGTCGAAGGGATACAGTAAACCTGAAGTAAAGCATCGGAATCTATAACTAGTGTCACAGGAATGGTTCAAAACATTGACAGTAAGAAGAGTCAGTTATCTTGTAGTTAAGTCGGCATTGTGCCTTTTGTATTTAATTCCGAAGCAATTTCTGTGTTTCATCGTCAATAAGAAGGTCAGAGGGATACAGTAAACCTGAAGTAAAGCATCGGAATCTATAACGAGTGTCACATGAATGGTTCAAAACATAGACAGTAAGAAGAGTCAGTTTTCTTGTACTTAAGTCGGCATTGTGCCTTTTGTATTTAATTCCGATGCAATTTCGGTGTTTCATCGTCAATAAGAAGGTCAGAGGGATACAGTGAACCTGAAGTGAAGCATCGGAATCTATAACAAGTGTCACAGTAATGGTTCAAAGCATAGACAGTAAGAAGAGTCAGTTTTCTTGTACTTAAGTCGGCATTGTGCCTTTTGTATTTAATTCCGATGCAATTTCTGTGTTTCATCGTCAAAAAGAAGGTCAGAGGGATACAGTAAACCTGAAGTGAAGCATCGGAATCCATAACTAGTGTCACATGAATGGTTCAAAACATAGACAGTTAGAAGAGTCAGTTTTCTTGTACTTCAGTCAGCATTGTGCCTTTTGTATTTAATTCCAATGCAATTTCTGTGTTTCATCGTCAATAAGAAAGTCAGAGGGATACAGTAAACTTGAAGTGAAGCATCGGAATCTATAACTAGTGTCACATGAATGGTTCAAAACATAGACAGTAAGAAGAGTCATTTTTCTTGTACTTAAGTCAGCATTGTGCCTTTTGTATTTAATTCCGATGCAATTTCTGTGATTCATCGTCAATAAGGAGGTCAGAGGTATACAGTAAACCTGAAGTGAAGCATCGGAATCTGTAACTAGTGTCACAGGTATGGTTCAAAACATAGACAGTAAGAAGAGTCATTTTTCTTGTAATTAAGTCGGCATTGTGACTTTTGTATTTATTTCCGATGCAATATCTGTTTTTCATCGTCAAGAAGATGGTCAGCGGGATACAGTAATCCTAAAGTGAAGCATCGGAATCTATAACTTGTGTCACAGGAGTGGTTCAAGTCATAGACAGTAAGAAGAGTCAGTTTTCTTGTACTTAAATCGGCATTGTGACTTTTCTATTTAATTCCGATGCAATTTCTGTGTTTCATCGTCAATAAGAAGGGCAGAGGGATACAGTAAACCTGAAGTGAGGCATCGGAATCTATGACTAGTGTCACAGGAATGGTTCAAACATAGACAGTAAGAAGAGTCAGTTTTCTTGTACTTAAGTCGGCATTGTGCCTTTTGTATTTAATTCTGATGCAATTTCTGTGTTTCATCGTCAATAAGTAGGTCAGAGGGATACAGTAAACCTGATGTGAAGCATAGGATTCTATAACTAGTGTCACAGGAATGGTTCAAAACTTACACAGTAAGAAGAGTCAGTTATCTTGTACTTAAGTCGGCATTGTGCCTATTGTATTTAATTCCGATGCAATTTCTGTGTTTCATCGTCAATAAGAACTTCAGAAGGATACAGTAAACCTGAAGTGAAGCATCGGAATCTATAACTAGTGTCACAGGAATGGTTCAAAACATAGACAGTAAGAAGAGTCAATTTTCTTGTACTTAAGTCGGCATTGTGCATTTTGTATTTAATTCCGTTGCAAATTGTGTGTTTCATCGTCAATACGAAGGTCAGAGCGATACAGTAAACCTGAAGTGAAACATCGGAATCTATAACTAGTGTAACAGGAATGGTTCAAACATAGACAGTTAGAAGAGTTAGTTTTCCTGTACTTAAGTCGGCATTGTGATTTTTCTATTTCATTCCGATGCAATTTCTGTGTTTCATCGTCAATAAGAAGGTCGGAGGGATACAGTAAACCTGAAGTGAAGTATCCGAATCAATAACTAGTGTCACAGGAATGGTTCAAAACATAGACATTAAGAAGAGTCAGTTTCCTTGTACTTAGGTCGGCATTGTGCCTTTTCTATTTAATTCCGATGCAATTTCTGTGTTTCATCGTCAATAGAAAGGTCAGAGGGATACAGTAAACCTGAAGTGAAGCATCGGAATCTATAACTAGTGTAACAGGAATGGTTCAAACCACAGACAGTAAGAAGGGTCAGTTATCTCGTACTTAAGACGGCATTGTGCCTTTTGTATTTAATTCCGAAGCAATTTCTGTGTTTTATCGTCAATAAGAAGGTCAGAGGGATACAGTAAACCTGATGCAAAGCAACGGAATCTATAACGAGTGTTACATGAATTGTTCACAACATAGACAGTAAGAAGAGACAGTTTTCCTGTACTTAAGGCGGCATTGTGCCTTTTGTATTTAATTCCGATGCAATTTCTGTGTTTCATCGTCAATAAGGAGGTCAGAGGGATACAGTAAACCTGACGTGAAGCATCGGAATCTATAACTAGTGTCCCAGGAATGGTTCAAAACATAGACAGTAACAAGAGTCAGTTTTCTTGTACTTAAGTCGGCATTGTGCCTTTTGTATTTAATTCCGATACAATTTCAGTGTTTCACAGTCAATAAGAAAGTCAGAGGCATACAGTAAACCTGAAGTGAAACATCGGAATCTATTACTAGTGTCACAGGAATGGTTCAAAACATAGACAGTAAGAAGAGTCAGTTTTCTTGTACTTAAGTCGGCATTGTGATGTTTGTATTTAATTCCGATGCAATTTCTGTGTTTCATCGTCAATAAGAAGGTCAGAGGCATACAGTAAAACTGAAGTGAAGCATCGGAATCTATAACAAGAGTCACAGGAATGGTTCAAAACATAGACAGTAAGAAGAGTCAGTTTTCTTGTACTTAAGTCGGCACTGTGCATTTTGTATTTAATTCCGATGCAATTTCAGTGTTTCATCATCAATAAGAAGGTCAGAGGGATACAGTAAACCTGAAGTGGAGCATCGGAATCTATAACTAGTGTCACAGGAATGGTTCAAAACATAGACAGTAAGAAGAGTCAGTTTACTTGTACTTAAGCCGGCATAGTGCCTTTTCTATTTAATTCCGATGCTATGTCTATGTTTCATCGTCTATAAGAAGGTCGGAGGGATACAGTAAACCTGAAGTGAAGCATCGGAATCTATAACTAGTGTCACAGGAATGGTTCAAAACATAGACAGTAAGAAGAGTCAGTTTTCTTGTACTGAAGTCGGCCTTGTGCCTTTTCTATTTAATTCCGATGCAATTTCTATGTTTCATCGTCTATTAGAAGGTCGGAGGGATACAGTAAACCTGAAGTGAAGCATCGGAATCTATAAGTAGTGTCACAGGAATGGTTCAAAGCATTGACAGTAAGAAGAGTCAGTTATCTTGTACTTAAGTCGGCATTATGCCTTTTGTATTTAATTCCGAAGCAATGTCTGTGTTTCATCGTCAATAAGAATGTCAGAGGGATACAGTAAACCTGAAGTAAAGCATCGGAATCTATAACGAGTGTCACATAAATGGTTCAAAACATAGACAGTAAGAAGAGTCAGTTTTCTTGTACTTAAGTCGGCGTTGTGCCTTTTGTATTTAATTCCGATGCAATTTCAGTGTTTCATCGTCAATAAGAAGGTCAGAGGGATACAGTGAACCTGAAGTGAAGCATCGGAATCTATAACTAGTGTCACAGGAATGTTTCAAAACATAGACAGTAAGAAGAGTCAATTTTCTTGTACTTAAGTCGGCATTGTGCCTTTTGTATTTAATTCCGATGCAATTTCTGTGTTTCATCGTCAATAGGAAGGTCAGAGGGATACAGTAACCCTGAAGTGAAGCATCGGAATCTATAACTAGTGTCACAGGAATGGTTCAAAACATAGACAGTAAGAAGAGTCAGTTTTCTTGTACTTAAGTCGGCATTGTGCCTTTTGTATTTAATTCCGATGCAATTTCTGTGTTTCAACATCAAAAAGAAGGTCGGAGGGATACAGTAAACCTGAAGTGAAGCATCGGAATCCATAACTAGTGTCACATGAATGGCTCAAAACATAGACAGTAAGAAGAGTCAGTTTTCTTGTTCTTAAGTCAGCATTGTGCCTTTTGTATTTGATGCCAATGCAATTTCTGTGTTTCATCGTCAATAAGAAGGTCAGAGGGATACAGAAAACCTGAAGTGAAGCATCGGAATCTATAACTAGTGTCACAGAAATGGTTCAATACATAGACAATAAGCAGAGTCAGTTTTCTTGTACTTAAGTCGCTATTGTGCCTTTTGTATTTCATTCCGAAGCAAATTCTGTGTTTCGACGTCACTAAGAAGGTCAGAGGCATACAGTAAACCTGAAGTGAAGCATCGGAATCTATAACTGGTGTCACAGGAATGGTTCAAATCGTAGACAGTAAGAGGAGTCAGTTTTCTTGTACTTAAATCGGCATTGTGCCTTTTGTATTTAATTCCGATGCAATTTCTGTGTTTCATCGTCAATAAGAAGGTAAGAGGGATACAGTAAACCTCAAGTGAAGCATCGGAATCTATAACTAGTGTCACAGGAATGGTTCAAAACATAGACAGAAAGAATAGTCTGTCTTCTTGTAGTGAAGTCGGCATTGTGCCTCTTGTAGTTAATTCCGATGCAATTTCAGTGTTTCATAGTCAATAAGAAAGTCAGAGGCATACAGTAAACCTGAAGTGAAGCATCGGCATCTATAACTAGTGTCACAGGAATGGTTCAAAACATAGACAGTAAGAAGAGTCAGTTTTCTTGTACTTAGGTCGGAATTGTGCCTTTTGTATTTAATTCCGATGCAATTTCTGTGATTCATCGTCCAATAAGAAGGTCAGAGGTATACAGCAAACCTGAAGTGAAGCATCGGAATCTATAACTGGTGTCACAGGAATGGTTCAAAACGTAGACAGTAAGAGGAGTCAGTTTTCTTGTACTTAAATCGGCATTGTGCCTTTTGTATTTAATTCCGAAGCAATTTCTGTGTTTCATCGTCAATAAGAAGGTAAGAGGGATACAGTAAACCTCAAGTGAAGCATCGGAATCTATAACTAGTGTCACAGGAATGGTTCAAAACATAGACAGAAAGAAGAGTCTGTCTTCTTGTAGTGAAGTCGGCATTGTGCCTCTTGTATTTAATTTCCGATGCAATTTCAGTGTTTCATAGTCAATAAAAAAGTCAGAGGCATACAGTAAACCTGAAGTGAAGCATCAGAATCTATAACTAGTGTCACAGGAATGGTTCAAAACATAGACAGTAAGAAGAGTCAGTTTTCTTGTACTTAAGTCGGCATTGTGATGTTTGTATATAATTCCGATGCAATTTCTGTGTTTCATCGACAATAAGAAGGTCAGAGGCATACAGTAAAACTTAAGTGAAGCATCGGAATCTATAACAAGTTTCACAGGAATGGTTCAAAACATAGACAGTAAGAAGAGTCAGTTATCTTGTACTTAAGTCGGCATTGTGCCTTTTGTATTTAATTCCGAAGCAATTTCTATGTATCATCGTCAAAAAGAAGGTCAGAGGGATACAGTGAACCTGAAGTGAAGCATCGGAATCTATAACTAGTGTCACAGTAATGGTTCAAACATAGACAGTAAGAAGGGTCAGTTTTCTTGTTCTGAAGTCGGCCTTGTGCCTTTTCTATTTAATTCCGATGCAATTTCTATGTATCATCGTCTATAAGAAGGTCGAAGGGATACAGTAAACCTGAAGTGAAGCATCGAAATCTATAACTAGTGTCACAGGAATGGTTCAAAGTATTGACAGCAAGAAGAGTCAGTTATCTTGTACTTAAGTCGGCATTGTGCCTTTTGTATTTAATTCCGAAGCAATTTCTGTGTTTCATCGTCAATAAGAAGGTCAGAGGGATACAGTAAACCTGAAGTAAAGCATCGGAATCTATAACTAGTGTCACATGAATGGATCAAAACATTGACAGTAAGAAGAGGCAGTTTTTCTTGTACTTAAGTCAGCATTGTGCCTTTTGTATTTAATTCCAATGCAATTTCTGTGTTTCTTCGTCAATGGAAAGGTCAGAAGGGTACAGTAAACTTGAAGTGAAGCATCGGAATCTATAACTAGTGTCACATGAATGGTTCAAAACATAGACAGTAAGAAGAGTCATTTTCTTGTACTTAAGTCAGCATTGTGCCTTTTGTATTTAATTCCGATGCAATTTCTGTGATTCATCGTCAATAAGGAGGTCAGAGGTATACAGTAAACCTGAAGTGAAGCATCGGAATCTGTAACTAGTGTCACAGGTATCGTTCAAAACATAGACAGTAAGAAGAGTCATTTTTCTTGTAATTAAGTCGGCATTGTGCCTTTTGTATTTATTTCCGATGCAATATCTGTTTTTCATCGTCAAGAAGATGGTCAGCGGGATACAGTAAACCTAAAGTGAGGCATCGGAATCTATAACTTGTGTCACAGGAATGGTTCAAGACATAGACAGTAAGAAGAGTCAGTTTTCTTGTACTTAAGTTGGCATTGTGACTTTTCTATTTAATTCCGATGCAATTTCTGTGTTTCATCGTCAATAAGAAGGTCAGAGGGATACAGTAAACCTGAAGTGAAGCATCGGAATCTATGACTAGTATCACACGAATGGTTCAAACATAGACAGTAAGAAGAGTCAGTTTTCTTGTCCTTAAGTCGGCATTGTGCCTTTTGTATTTAATTCTGATGCAATTTCTGTGTTTCATCGTCAATAAGAAGATCAGAGGGATACAGTAAACCTGAAGTGAAGCATAGGATTCTATAACTAGTGTCACAGGAATGGTTCAAATCTTACACAGTAAGAAGAGTCAGTTATCTTGTACTTAAGTCGGCATTGTGCGTATTGTATTTAATTCCGATGCAATTTCTGTGTTTCATCGTCAATAAGAACTTCAGAAGGATACAGTAAACCTGAAGTGAAGCATCGGAATCTATAACTAGTGTCACAGGATTGGTTCAAAACATAGACAGTAAGAAGTGTCAATTTTCTTGTACTTAAGTCGGCATTGTGCATTTTGTATTTAGTTCCGTTGCAAATTGTGTGTTTCATCGTCAATACGAAGGTCAGAGGGATACAGTAAAGCTGAAGTGAAGCATCGGAATCTATAACTAGTGTAACAGGAATGTTTCAAACATAGACCGTTAGAAGAGTTAGTTTTCTTGTACTTAAGTCGGCATTGTGACTTTTCTATTTAATTCCGATGCAATTTCTGTGTTTCATCGTCAATAAGACGGTCGGAGGGATACAGTAAACCGGAAGTGAAGCATCGGAATCAATAACTAGTGTCACAGGAATGGTTCAAAACATAGACATTAAGAAGAGTTAGTTTTCTTATACTTAGGTCGGCATTGTGCCTTTTCTATTTAATTCCGATGCTATTTCTGCGTTTCATCGTCAATAGGAAGGTCAGAGGGATACAGTAAACTTGAAGTGAAGCATCGGAATCTATAACTAGTGTAACAGGAATGGTTCAAACCACAGACAGTAAGAAGGGTCAGTTATCTCGTACTTAAGACGGCATTGTGCCTTTTGTATTTAATTCCTAAGCAATTTCTGTGTTTCATCGTCAATAAGAAGTTCAGAGGGATACAGTAAACCTGAAGTAAAGCAACGGAATCTATAACGAGTGGTCACATGAATTGTTCACAACATATCCAGTAAGAAGAGACAGCTTTCTTGTACTTAAGTCGGCATTGTGCCTTTTGTATTTAATTCCGATGCAATTTCATCGTCAATAAGAAGGTCAGAGGGATACAGTAAACCTGACGTGAAGCATCGGAATCTATAACTAGTGTCCCAGGAATGGTTCAAAACATAGACAGTAACAAGAGTCAGTTTTCTTGTACTTAAGTCGGCATTGTGCCTTTTGTATTTAATTCCGATACAATTTCAGTGTTTCACAGTCAATAAGAAAGTCAGAGGCATACAGTGAACCTGAAGTGAAACATCGGAATCTATTACTAGTGTCACAGGATTGGTTCAAAACATAGGACAGTAAGAAGAGTCAGTTTTCTTGGACTTAAATCGGCATTGTGCCTTTTATATCTAATTCCGATGTAATTTCTGTGTTTCATCGCCAATAAGAAGGTCAGAGGGATACAGTAAACCTGAAGTGAAGCATCGGAATCAATAACTAGTGTCACAGGTATGGTTCAAAACATTGACAGTAAAAAGAGTCATTTTTCTTGGAATTATGTCGGCATTGTGCCCTTTGTATTTATTTCCGATGCAATATCTGATTTTCATCGCCAATAAGAAGGTCAGAGGGATACAGTAAACCTAAAGTGAAGCATCGGAAACCATAACTTGTGTCACAGGAATGGTTCAAGGCATAGACAGTAAGAAGAGTCAGTTTTCTTGTACTGAAGTCGGATCTTGTGCCTTTTCTATTTAATTCCGATGCAATTTGATGTTTCATCGTCTATAAGAAGGTCGAAGGGATACAGTAAACCTGAAGTGAAGCATCGGAATCTATAACTAGTGTCACAGGAATGGTTCAAAACATAGACAGTAAGTAGAGTCAATTTTCTTGTACTTAAGTCGGCATTGGGCATTTTGTATTTAATTCCGTTGCAAATTGTGTGTTTCATCGTCAATACGAAGGTCAGAGGGATACAGTAAACATGAAGTGAAGCATCGGAATCTATAACTAGTGTAACAGGAATGGTTCAAACATAGACAGTTAGAAGAGTTAGTTTTCTTTTACTTAAGTCGGCATTGTGACTTTTCTATTTAATTCCGATGCAATTTCTGTGTTTCATCGTCAATAAGAAGGTCGGAAGGATACAGTAAACCTGAAGTGAGGCATCGGAATCAATAACTAGTGTCACAGGAATGGTTCAAAACATAGACATTAAGAAGAGTCAGTTTTCTTGTACTTAAGTCGGCATTGTGCCTTTTGTATTTAATTCCGATGCAATTTCTGTGTTTCATCGTCAATAAGAAGGTCAGAAGGATACAGTAACCCTGAAGTGAACCATCGGAAACTATAACTAGTCTCACAGGAAAGGTTCAAAACATAGACAGTAAGAAGAGTCAGTTTTCTTGTACTTAAGTCGGCATTGTGCCTTTTGTATTTAATTCCGATGCAATTTCTGTGTTTCATCGTCAAAAAGAAGGTCAGAGGGATACAGTAAACCTGAAGTGAAGCATCGGAATCCATAACTAGTGTCACATGAATGGTTCAAAACATAGACAGTAAGAAGAGTCAGTTTTCTTGTACTTAAGTCAGCATTGTGCCTCTTGTATTTAATTCCAATGCAATTTCTGTGTTTCATCGTCAATAAGAAGGTGCAAGGTATATAGTAAACCCGAAGTGAAGCATCGGAATCTATAACTGGACTCACAGGAGAGGTTCAAATCATAGAAAATTAGAGTGAAAGTCCTCTTGTACTTAAGTGGCCATTGTGCCTTTTGTATTAAATTCGGATGCAATTTCTGTGTTTCATCGTCAATAAGAATGTCCAAGGGATACAGTTAACGTGAAGTGAAGCATCGGAATCTGAAACTAGACTCACACAAGAGGTTCAAATCATAGAAAGTTAGAATGTCAGTCCTCTTGTACTTAAGTCGGCATTGTGCCTTTTGTATTAAATTCGGATGCAATTTCTGTGTTTCATCGTCATTAAGAAGGTCCAAGGGATACAGTAAACCTGAAGTGAAGCATCGGAACTAAAAACAGGACTCACAGGAGAGGTTCAAATAAGAGAAAGTGAGAGTGTCAGTCCTCTTGTATTTAAGTCGGCATTGTGCCTTTTGTACTAAATTCGGATGCAATTTCTGTGTTTCAACGTCAATACGAAGATCCAAGGGATACAGTAAACCTGAAGTGAAGCATCGGAATCTAAAACTGGACTCACTGGAGAGGTTCAACCCATAGAAAGTGAGAGTGTGAGTTCTCTTGTACTTAAGTCGGCATTGTGACTTTTGAATTTAATTTCGATGCAATTTCTGTGTTTCATCGTCAATAAGGAGGTGGAAGGTATACAGTAAACCTGAAGTGAAGCATCGGAATCTAAAACTGGACTCACTGGAGAGGTTCAAATCATGGAAAGTGAGAGTGTCGGTCATCTTGTTCTAAAATCGGCATTGTGCCTTTTGTATTAAAATCGGATGAAATTTCTGTGTTTCATCGTCAATAAGAAGGTGCAAGGTATACAGTAAACCTGAAGTGAAGCATCGAAATTAAAAACTGGTCTCACAGGAGAGCTTCAAATCATAGAAAGTGAGAGTGTCAGTCCTCTTGTACTTGAGTCGGCATTGTGCACTTTGTATTAAATTCGGATGCAATTTCTGTGTTTCATCGCCAATAAGAAGGTCTAAGGGATACAGTTAACCTGAAGTGAAGCATCGGAATCTAAAACTGAACTCATAGGAGAGGTTCAAATCATAGAAAGTGAGAGTGTCAGTCCTCTGGTACTTAAGTCGGCATTGTGCCTTTTGTATTAAATTCGGATGCAATTTCAGTGTTTCATCGTCAACAAGAAGGTGCTAGGTATACAGTAATCCTGAAGTGAAGCTTCGGAATCTAAGACTGGAGTCACAGGAGAGGTTCAAATCATAGAAAGTGTCAGGCCTCTTTTACTTAAGTCGGAATTGTGCTTTTCAATTGAATTCCGATGCAATTTCTGTGTGTCATCGTCAATAAGAAGGTCCAAGGGATACAGTAAACCTGAAGTGAAATATTGAAATCTAAAACTGGACCCACAGGAGAGGTTCATTTCATAGAAAGTTAGTGTGTCAGTCCTCATGTACTTATGTCGGCATTGTGCGTTTTGTTTTAAATTCGGATGCAAACTCTGTGTTTCATCGTCAACAAGAAGGTCCAAGGGATACAGTAAACCTGAAGTGAAGCATCGGAATCTAAAACTGGACTCACAGGAGAGGTTCAAATCATAGAAAGTGAGAGTGTCAGTCCTCTTGTACTTAAGTCGGCATTGTGCCTGTTGTATTAAATTCGGAGCAATTTCTGTGTTTCATCGTCAATAAGAGTGTGCAAGGTATACAGTGAACCTGAAGTGAAGCATCGGAATCTAAAACTGGACTCACAGGAAAGGTACAAATCATAGAAAGTGAGTGTGTTAGTCCTCTTGTACTTAAGTCAGCATTGTGCCTTTTGTATTAAATTCGGATGGAATTTCTGTGTTTCATCGTCAATAAGATGGTGCAAGGTATACAGTAAACGTGAATTGAAGCATCGGAAACTAAAACTAGACTCACACAAGAGGTTCAAATCATAGAAAGTTAGAGTATCAGTCCTCTTTTACTTATGTCGGCAATGTGCCTTTTGAATTTAATTCCGCTTCAATCTCTGTCTTTTATCGTCAATAGGAACGTCCAAGGGATACAGTAAACCTGAAGTGAAGCAACGGAATCTAAAACTGGACTCACAGGAGAGGTTCAAATCATAGAAAGTGAGAGTGTCAGTCCTCTTTTACTTAAGTCGGAATTGTGCCTTTTGAATTTAATTCCGATGCAATTTCTGTGTGTCATCGTCAATAAGAAGGTCCAAAGGATACAGTAAACCTGAAGGGAAGCATCGAAATCTAAAACTGGACTTACAGGAGAGGTTCAAATTATAGAAAGTTAGAGTATCAGTCCTCATGTACTAAAGTCGGCATTGTGCCTTTTGTATTAAATTCGGATGCAAACTCTGTGTTTCATCGTCAATAAGATGGTCCAAGGGATACTGTAAACCTGAAGTGAAGCATCGGAACCTAAAACTAGACTCACAGGAGAGGTTCAAATCATAGAAAGTTAGAGTGTCAGTCCTCTTGCACTTAAGTCGTCATTGTGCCTTTTGTGTTAAATTCGGATGCAAACTCTGTGTTTCATCGTCAACAAGAAGGTGCTAGGTATACTGTAAACCTGAAGTGAAGCATCGGAATCTAAGACTGGACTCACAGGAGAGTTTCAAATCATAGAAAGTGAGAGTGTCAGTCCTATTGTACTTAAGTCGGTATTGTGCCTTTTGTATTAAATTCGGATGCCAATTCTGTGTTTCATCGTCAATAAGAAGGTCCAAGGGATACAGTAAACCTGAAGTAAAGCATCAGAATCTATAACTGGACTTACAGGGGAGGTTCAAATAATAGGGAGTTAGAGTGTCACTCTTCTTGGACGTACGTCGGCATTGTGCCTTTTGAATTTAATTCCGATGCAATTGCTGTGTTTCATCGATAATAAGAAGGTGCAAGGTATACAGTAAACCTGAAGTGAAGCATCTGAATCTAAAACTGGACTCACAGAGGAGGTTCAAAACGTGGAAAGTGAGAGTGTCAGTCCTCTTGTACTTAAGTCGGCATTGTGCCTTTTGTATTAAATTCGGATGCAACCTCTGTGTTTCATTGGCAATAAGAAGGTCCAAGGGATACAGTAAACCTGAAGGGAAGCATCGGAACTAAAAACAGGACTCACAGGAGAGGTTCAAATAATAGAAAGTGAGAGTGTCAGTCCTCTTGTACATAAGTCGCCATTGTGCCTTTTGTATTAAATTCGGATGCTATTTCTGTGTTTCCTCGTCAATAAGAATGTCCAAGGGATACAGTAAGCCTGAAGTGAAGCATCTGAATCTAAAACTGGACTCACTGGAGAGGTTCAAATCATGGAAAGTGAGAGTGTCAGCCCTCTTGTACTTAAGTCGGCATTGTGCCTTTTGTATTAAATTCGGATGAAATTTCTGTGTTTCATCGTCAATAAGAAGGTGCAAAGTATACAGTAAGCCTGAAGTGACGCATCGGAATCTAAAACTGCACTCACAGGAGATGTTCAAATCATAGAAAGTGAGAGTGTCATTCCTCTTGTACTTGAGTCGGCATTGTGCCTTTTGTATTAAATTCGGATGCAATTTCTGTGTTTCATCGTCAATAAGAAGGTCCAAGGGATACTGTAAACCTGAAGTGAAGCATCGGAATCTAAAAGTAGACTCACAGGAGAGGTTCAAATCATAGAAAGTTAGAGAGTCAGTCCTCTTGCACTTATGTCGGCATTGTGCCTTTTGTGTTAAATTCGGATGCAAACTCTGTGTTTCATCGTCAACAAGAAGGTGCTAGGTATACAGTAAACCTGAAGTGAAGCATCGGAATCTATGACTGGACTCACAGGAGAGGTTCAAATCATAGAATGTGAGAGTGTCAGTCCTATTGCACTTAAGTCGGTATTGTGCCTTTTGTATTAAATTCGGATGCCAATTCTGTGTTTCATCGTCAATAAGAAGGTCCAAGGGATACAGTAAACCTGAAGTGAAGCATCAGAATCTAAAACTGGACTTACAGGAGAGCTTCAAATCATAGGGAGTTAGAGAGTCACTCCTCTTGTACTTGAGTCGGTATTGTGCCTTTGTATTAAATTCGGATGCAATTTCTGTGTTTCATCGTCAATAAAAAGGTCCAAGGGATACAGTAAACCTTAAGTGAAGCAACTGAATCTAATACTGGACTCAAGGGAGAGGTTCAAATCATAGTGTGTTAAAGTGTCAGTCCTCTTTTACTTAAGTCGGCATTGTGCCTTTCGTATTACATTCGGATGCAATTTCTGTGTTTCATCGTCAATAAGAAGATCCAAGGGATACAGTAAACCTGAAGTGAAGCATCGGAATCTAAAACTGGACTCACAGGAGAGGTTCAAATTATACAAAGTTAGAGTGTCAGTCCTCTTTTACTTAAGTCGGCATTGTGCCTTTTGTATTAAATTCCGATGCAATTTCTGTGTTTCATCGTCAATAAGAAGGTCCAAGGGATACAGTAAACCTGAAGTGAAGCATCGGAATCTAAAACTGGACTCACAGGAGAGGTTCAAATTATACAAAGTTAGAGTGTCAGTCCTCTTTTACTTAAGTCGGCATTGTGCCTTTTGTATTAAATTCCGATGCAATTTCTGTGTTTCATCGTCAATAAGATGGTGCAAGGTATACAGTAAACCTGAAGTGAAGCATCGGAATCAAAAACTGGACTCACAGGAGAGGTTCATATGATAGAAGGTTAGAATGTCAGTCCTCTTGTACTCAAGTCGGCATGTGCCTTTTGTTCTAAATTTGGATGCAAGTTCTGTGTTTCATCGTCAATTAGAAGGTCCAAGGGATACAGTATACTTGATGTGAAGCATCGGAATCTAAAACTGGACTCACAGGAGAGGTTCAAATCATAGAATGTTAGAGCGTTAGTCCCCTTTTACTTAAGTCGGCATTGAGACTTTTGTATTAAATTCGGATGCAATGTCTGTGTTTCACCGTCAATAAGAATGTCCAAGGGATACAGTAAACCTGAAGTGAAGCATCGGAATCTAAGACTGGACTCACAGGAGAGGTTCAAATCATGGAAAGTGAGAGTGTCAGTCCTCTAGTACTTAAGTCGCCATTGTGCCTTTTGTATTAAATTCGGATGCATACTCTGTGTTTAATCGTCAATAAGAAGGTCCAACTGATACAGTGAACCTGAAGTGAAGCATCAGAATCAAAAACTGGACTCACAGGAGGGGTTTCAAATCATAGAAAGTGAGAGTGTCAGTCCTCTTTTACTTAAGTCGGCATTGTGCCTTTTGAATTTAATTCCGATGCAATTTCTGTGTTTCATCGTCAATAAGAATGTCCAATGGATACAGTAAACCTGAAGTGAAGCATCGGAATCTAAAACTGGACTCACAGGAGAGGTTCAAATCATAGAAAGTGAGTGTGTCAGTCCTTTTGTACTTAAGACGGCATTATGCCATTTGTATTACATTCCGACGCAATTTCTGTGTTTCATCGTCAATAAGAAGGTCCAAGGGATACAGTAAACCTGAAGTGAAGCATCGGAATCTCAAACTGGACTCACAGGTGAGATTCAAATCATAGAAAGTTAGAGTGTTACTCCTCTTGTACTTAAGTCGGTATTGTGCCTTTTGTATTAAATTCGTATGCAATTTCTGTGTTTCATCGTCAATAAGACGGTCCAAGTGATACAGTAAACCTTAAGAGAAGCATCGGAATCTAAAACTGGACTCACAGGAGAGGTTCAAATCATAGAATGTTAGAGTGTCAGTCCTCTTTTACTTAAGTCGGCATTGTGACTTTTGTATTAAATTCGGATGAAATTTCTGTGTTTAATCGTCAATAAGAACGTCCAAGGGTTACAGTAAACCTGAAGTGAAGCATCGGAATCTAAAACTGGACTTACAGGGCAGGTTCAAATCATAGAAAGTAGGAGTGTCAGTCCTCTTGTACTTAAGTCGGCATTGTGCCTTTTGTATTAAATTCGGATGCAATTTCAGTGTTTCATCGTCAACAAGAAGGTGCTAGGTATATAGTAAACCTGAAGTGAAGCATCAGAATCTAAGACTGGACTCACAGGAGAGGTTCAAATCATAGAATGTTAGAGTGTCAGTCCTCTTGTACTTAAGTCGCCATTGTGCCATTTGTATTAAATTCGGATGCTATTTCTGTGTTTCCTCGTCAATAAGAATGTCCAAGGGATACAGTAAGCCTGAAGTGAAGCGTCTGAATCTAAAACTGGACTCACTGGAGAGGTTCAAAACATCGAAGGTGAGAGTGTCAGTCCTCTTGCACTAAAGTCGGCATTGTGCCTTTTGTTTTAAATTCGGATGAAATTTCTGTGTTTCATCGTCAATAAGAAGGTGCAAGGTATACAGTAAACCTGAAGTGAAGCATCGGAATCTAAAACTGCACTCACAGGAGAGGTTCAAATCATAGGAAGTGAGAGTGTCATACCTCTTGTACTCGAGTCTGCATTGTGCCTTTTGTATTAAATTCGGATGCAATTTCTGTGTTTCATCGTCAATAAGAAGGTCCAAGGGATACAGTACCCCGAAGTGAAGCAACGGAATCTAAAACTGGACTCACAGGAAAGATTCAAATCATAGATAGTTAGAGTGTCACTCCTCTTGTACTTATGTCGGTATTGTGCCTTTTGTATTAAATTCGGATGCAATTTCTGTGTTTCATCGTCAATAAGAAGGTCCAAGGGATACAGTACCTTGAAGTGAAGCAACGGAAACTAAAACTGGACTCACAGGAAAGATTCAAATCATAGATAGTTAGAGTGTCACTCCTCTTGTACTTAAGTCGGTATTGTGCCTTTTGTATTAAATTCGGATGCAATTTCTGTATTTCATCGTCAATAAGATGGTGCAAGGGATACAGTAAACCTGAAGTGAAGCATCGGAATCTGAAACTGGACTCACATCACAGGTTCAAATCATAGAATGTGAGAGTGTCAGTCCTCTTGTACTTAAGTCGGCATTGTGCCATTTGTATTAAATTCGGATGCAATTTTTGTGCTTCATCGTCAATAAGAACGTCCAAGGGAAACAGTAAACCTGAAGTGAAGCATCGGAATCTAAAACTGGACTCTCAGGAGAGGTTCATATCATACAAAGTTACAATGTCAGTCCTCTTGTACTTAAGTCGGCATGTGCCTTTTGTTCTAAATTCGAATGCAAGTTCTGTGTTTCATCGTCAATTAGAAGGTCCAAGGGATACAGTATACTTGATGTGACGCATCGGAATCTAAAACTAAACTCACAGGAGAGATTCAAATCATAGATAGTTAGAGTGTCAGTCCTCTTGTACTTAAGTCGGTATTGTGCCTCTTGTATTAAATTCCGATGCAATTTCGGTGTTTCATCGTCAATAAGAAGGTCCAAGGGACACAGTAAACCTTAAGTGAAATATCGGAATCTAAAACTGGACTCACAGGAGAGGTTCAAATCATAGAATGTTAGAGTGTTAGTCCTCTTTTACTTAAGTCGGCAATGAGCCTTTTGTATTAAATTCGGATGCAATGTCTGTGTTTCACCGTCAATAAGAATGTCCAAGGGATACAGTAAACCTGAAGTGAAGCATCGGAATCTAAAACTGGACTCACAGGAGAGGTTCAAATCATAGAAAGTGAGAGTGTCAGTCCTCTTTTACTTAAGTCGGCATTGTGCCTTTTGAATTTAATTCCGATGCAATTTCTGTGTTTCATCGTCAATAAGAATGTCAAATGGATACAGTAAACCTGAAGTGAAGCATCGGAATCTAAAACTGGACTCAGAGGAGAGGTTCAAATCATAGAAAGTGAGAGTGTCAGTCCTCTTGTACTTAAGACGGCATTATGCCATTTGTATTAAATTCCGATGCAATTTCTGTGTTTCATCGTCAATAAGAAGGTCCAAGGGATACAGTAAACCAGAAGTGAAGCATCGGAATCTCAAACTGGACTCACAGGAGAGATTCAAATCATAGAAAGTTAGAGTGTTACTCCTCTTGTACTTAAGTCGGTATTGTGCCTTTTGTATTAAATTCGTATGCAATTTCTGTGTTTCATCGTCAATAAGAAGGTCCAAGGGATACAGTAAAACTTAAGAGAAGCATCGGAATCTAAAACTGGACTCACAGGAGAGGTTCAAATCATAGAATGTAAGAGTGTCAGTCCTCTTTTACTTAAGTCGGCATTGTGACTTTTGTATTAAATTCGGATGAAATTTCTGTGTTTAATCGTCAATAAGAACGTCCAAGGGATACAGTAAACCTGAAGTGAAGCATCGGATTCTAAAACTGGACTCACAGGGCAGGTTCAAATCATAGAAAGTAGGAGTGTCAGTCCTCTTGTACTTAAGTCGGCATTGTGCCTTTTGTATTAAATTCGGATGCAATTTCAGTGTTTCATCGTCAACAAGAAGGTGCTAGGTATATAGTAAACCTGAAGTGAAGCATCAGAATCTAAGACTGGACTCACAGGAGAGGTTCAAATCATAGAAAGTAAGAGTGTCAGTCCTCTTGTACGTAAGTCGGTATTGTGCCTTTTGTATTAAATTCGGATGCCAAATCTGTGTTTTATCGTCTACAAGAACGTCCAAGGGGTACAGTAAACATGAAGTGAAGCAACGGATTCTAAAACTGGACTCACAGGAGAGGTTCAAATCATAGAACGTGAGAGTGTCAGTCCTCTTTTACTTAAGTCGGAATTGTGACTTTTGAATTTAATTCCGATGCAATTACTGTGTGTCATCGTCAATTAGAAGGTCCAAGGGATACAGTAAACCTGAAGTGAAGCATCGGAATCTAAAACTGGACTCACAGGAGAGGTTCATATCATAGAAAGTTAGAATGTCAGCCCTCTTGTACTTAAGTCGGCATTGTGCCTTTTGTTCTAAATTCGGATGCAATTTCTGTGTTTCATCGTCAATAAGAAGTTCCAAGGGATACAGTATACTTGATATGAAGCATCGGAATCTAAAACTGGCCTCACAGGAGAGATTCAAATCATAGATAGAGTGTCAGTCCTCTTGTCCTTATGTCGGTATTGTGCCTCTTGTATTAAATTCGGATGCAATTTCTGTGTTTCATCGTCAATAAGAAGGTCCAAGGGATACAGTCCACCTTAAGTGAAGCATCGGAATCTAAAACTGGCCTCACAGGAGAGATTCAAATCATAGATAGAGTGTCAGTCCTCTTGTACTTAAGTCGCCATTGTGCCTTTTGTATTAAATTCGGATGCTATTTCTGTGTTTCCTCATCAACAAGAATGTCCAAGGGATACAGTAAGCCTGAAGTGAAGCGTCTGAATCTAAAACTGGACTCACTGGAGAGGTTCAAATCATCGAAAGTGAGAGTGTCAGTCCTCTTGTACTAAAGTCGGCATTGTGCCTTTTGTATTAAATTCGGATGAAATTTGTGTGTTTCATCGTCAATAAGAAGGTGCAATGTATGCAGTAAACCTGAAGTGAAGCATCGGAATCTAAAACTGCACTCACAGGAGAGGTTCAAATCATAGAAAGTGAGAGTGTCATACCTCTTGTACTTGAGTCGGCATTGTGCCTTTTGTATTAAATTCGGATGCAATTTCTGTGTTTCATCGTCAATAAGAAGGTCCAAGGGATACAGTAAACCTGAAGTGAAGCATCGGAATTTAAAACTGAACTCATAGGAGAGGTTCAAATCATTGAAAGTGAGAGTGTCAGTCCTCTTGTACTTAAGTCAACTTTGTGCCATTTGTATTAAATTCGGATGAAATTTCTGTGTTTCATCGTCAATAAGAAGGTCCAAGGGATACTGTAAACCTGACGTGAAGCATCGGAATCTAAAACTAGACTCACAGGAGAGGTTCAAATCATAGAAAGTTAGAGTGTCAGTCCTCTTGCACGTAAGCCGGCATTGTGCCTTTTGTATTAAATTCGGATGCCAATTCTGTGTTTCATCGTCAATAAGACGGTCCAAGGGATACAGTAAACCTGAAGTGAAGCATCAGAATCTAAAACTGGACTTACAGGAGAGTTTCAAATCATTGGAAGTTAGAGTGTCACTCCTCTTGTACTTAAGTCGGTATTGTGCCTTTTGTAATAAATTCGGATGCAATTTCTGTGTTTCATCGTCAATAAGAAAGTCCAAGGGATACAGTAAACCCGAAGTGAAGCATCGGAATCTAAACTGGACTCGCAGGAGAGGTTCAAATAATAGAAAGTTAGAGTGTCAGTCCTCTTGTACTTAAGTCGGCATTGTGCCTTTTGTATTAAATTCGGATGCAAACTCTGTATTTCATTGGCAATAAGAAGGTCCAAGGGAGACAGTACCCCGAAGTGAAGCAACGGAATCTAAAACTGGACTCACAGGAAAGATTCAAATCATAGATAGTTAGAGTGTCACTCCTCTTGTACTTAAGTCGGTATTCTGCCTTTTGTATTACATTCGGATGCAATTACTGTGTTTCATCGTCAATAAGAAGGTCCAAGGGATACAGTAAACCTGAAGTGAAGCATCGGAATCTAAAACTGGACTCACAGGAGAGGTTCAAATCATAGAAAGTGAGAGTGTCAGTCCTCTTGTACTTAAGACGGCATTGTGCCATTTGTATTAAATTCCGATGCAATTTCTGTGTTTCATCGTCAATAAGAAGGTCCAAGGGATACAGTAAACCTGAGGTGAAGCATCGGAATCTCAAACTGGACTCACAGGAGAGATTCAAATCATAGAAAGTTAGAGTGTTACTCCTCTTGTACTTAAGTCGGTATTGTGCCTTTTGTATTAAATTCGTATGCAATTTCAGTGTTTCATCGTCAATAAGAAGGTCCAAGGGATACAGTAAACCTTAAGAGAAGCATAGGAATCTAAAACTGGACTCACAGGAGAGGTTCAAATCATAGAATGTTAGAGTGTCAGTCCTCTTTTACTTAAGTCGGCATTGTGACTATTGTATTAAATTCGGATGAAATTTCTGTGTTTAATCGTCAATAAGAATGTCCAAGGGATACAGTAAACCTGAAGTGAAGCATCGGAATCTAAAACTGGACTCACAGGGCAGGTTTAAATCATAGAAAGTAGGAGTGTCAGTCCTCTTGTACTTAAGTCGGCATTGTGCCTTTTGTATTAAATTCGGATGCAATTTCAGTGTTTCATCGTCAACTAGAAGGTGCTAGGTATATAGTAAACCTGAAGTGAAGCATCAGAATCTAAGACTGGACTCACAGGAGAGGTTCAAATCATAGAAAGTAAGAGTGTGAGTCCTCTTGTACGTAAGTCGGTATTGTGCCTTTTGTATTAAATTCGGATGCCAATTCTGTGTTTTATCGTCAACAAGAACGTCCAAGGGGTACAGTAAACATGAAGTGAAGCAACGGATTCTAAAACTGGACTCACAGGAGAGGTTCAAATCATAGAGCGTGAGAGTGTCAGTCCTCTTTTACTTAAGTCGGAATTGTGCCTTTTGAATTTAATTCCGATGCAATTACTGTGTGTCATCGTCAATTAGAAGGTCCAAGGGATACAGTAAACCTGAAGTGAAGCATCGGAATCTAAAACTGGACTCACAGGAGAGGTTCATAACATAGAAAGTTAGAATGTCAGCCCTCTTGTACTTAAGTCGGCATTGTGCCTTTTGTTCTAAAATCGGATGCAATTTCTGTGTTTCATCGTCAATAAGAAGGTCCAAGGGATACAGTATACTTGATATGAAGCATCGGAATCTAAAACTGGCCACACAGGAGAGATTCAAATCATAGATAGGGTGTCAGTCCTCTTGTACTTATGTCGGTATTGTGCCACTTGTATTAAATTCGGATGCAATTTCTGTGTTTCATCGTCAATAAAAAGGTCCAAGGGATACAGTACACCTTAAGTGAAGCATCGGAATCTAAAACTGGACTCACAGGAGAGGTTCAAATCATAGAAAGTTAGAATGTCATGCCTCTTGTACTTAAGTCGGCATTGTGCCTTATATATTAAATTCGGATGCAAACTCTGTGTTTCATCGTCAATAAGAAGGTCCAAGGAATACAGTAAACCTGAAGTGAAGTATTGCAATCTAAAGCTATACTCACAGGAGGGGTTCAAATCATAGATAGTGAGAGTGTCAGTCCTCTTTCACTTAAGTCGGCATGGTGCTTTTTGAATTTAATTCCGATGCAATTTCTGTGTTTCATCGCCAATAAGAATATCCATTGGATACAGTAAACCTGAAGTGAAGCATCGGAACTTAAAACTGGACTCACAGGAGAGGTTCAAATAATAGAAAGTGGGAGTGTCAGTCCTCTTGTACTTAAGTCGCCATTGTGCCTTTTGTATTAAATTCGGATGCTATTTCTGTGTTTCCTCGTCAACAAGAATGTCCAAGGCATACAGTAAGTCTGAAGTGAAGCGTCTGAATCTAAAACTGGACTCACTGGAGAGGTTCAAATCATCGAAAGTGAGAGTGTCAGTCCTCCTGTACTAAAGTCGGCATTGTGCCTTTTGTATTAAATTCGGATGAAATTTCTGTGTTTCATCGTCAATAAGAAGGTGCAAGGTATACAGTGAACCTGAAGTGAAGCATCGGAATCTAAAACTGCACTCACAGGAGAGGTTCAAATCATAGAAAGTGAGAGTGTCAGTCCTCTTGCACTTAAGCCGGCATTGTGCCTTTTGTATTAAATTCGGATGCCAATTCTGTGTTTCATCGTCAATAAGACGGTCCAAGGGATACAGTAAACCTGAAGTGAATCATCAGAATCTAAAACTGGACTTACAGGAGAGTTTCAAATCATTGGAAGTTAGAGTGTCACTCCTCTTGTACATACGTCGGTATTGTGCCATTTGTATTATATTCGGATGCAATTTCTGTGTTTCATCGTCAATAAGAAAGTCCAAGGGATACAGTAAACCTGAAGTGAAGCATCGGAATCTAAACTGGACTCGCAGGAGAGGTTCAAATAATAGAAAATTAGAGTGTCAGTCCTCTTGTACTTAAGTCGGCATTGTGCCTTTTGTATTAAATTCGGATGCAAACTCTGTATTTCATTGGCAATAAGAAGGTATAAGGGATACAGTACCCCGAAGTGAAGCAACGGAATCTAAAACTGGACTCACAGGAAAGATTCAAATCATAGATTGTTAAAGTGTCACTCCTCTTGTACTTAAGTCGGTATTGTGCCTTTTGTATTAAATTCGGATGCAATTTCTGTGTTTCATCGTCAATAAGAAGGTCCAAGGGATACAGTAAACCTGAGGTGAAGCATCGGAATCTCAAACTGGACTCACAGGAGAGATTCAAATCATAGAAAGTTAGAGTGTTACTCCTCTTGTACTTAAGTCGGTATTGTGCTTTTTGTATTAAATTCGTATGCAATTTCAGTGTTTCATCGTCAATAAGAAGGTCCAAGGGATACAGTAAACCTTAAGAGAAGCATAGGAATCTAAAACTGGACTCACAGGAGAGGTTCAAATCATAGAATGTTAGAGTGTCAGTCCTCTTTTACTTAAGTCGGCATTGTGACTATTGTATTAAATTCGGATGAAATTTCTGTGTTTAATCGTCAATAAGAATGTCCAAGGGATACAGTAAACCTGAAGTGAAGCATCGGAATCTAAAACTGGACTCACAGGGCAGGTTTAAATCATAGAAAGTAGGAGTGTCAGTCCTCTTGTACTTAAGTCGGCATTGTGCCTTTTGTATTAAATTCGGATGCAATTTCAGTGTTTCATCGTCAACAAGAAGGTGCTAGGTATATAGTAAACCTGAAGTGAAGCATCAGAATCTAAGACTGGACTCACAGGAGAGGTTCAAATCATAGAAAGTAAGAGTGTGAGTCCTCTTGTACGTAAGTCGGTATTGTGCCTTTTGTATTAAATTCGGATGCCAATTCTGTGTTTTATCGTCAACAAGAACGTCCAAGGGGTACAGTAAACATGAAGTGAAGCAACGGATTCTAAAACTGGACTCACAGGAGAGGTTCAAATCATAGAGCGTGAGAGTGTCAGTCCTCTTTTACTTAAGTCGGAATTGTGCCTTTTGAATTTAATTCCGATGCAATTACTGTGTGTCATCGTCAATTAGAAGGTCCAAGGGATACAGTAAACCTGAAGTGAAGCATCGGAATCTAAAACTGGACTCACAGGAGAGGTTCATAACATAGAAAGTTAGAATGTCAGCCCTCTTGTACTTAAGTCGGCATTGTGCCTTTTGTTCTAAAATCGGATGCAATTTCTGTGTTTCATCGTCAATAAGAAGGTCCAAGGGATACAGTATACTTGATATGAAGCATCGGAATCTAAAACTGGCCACACAGGAGAGATTCAAATCATAGATAGGGTGTCAGTCCTCTTGTACTTATGTCGGTATTGTGCCACTTGTATTAAATTCGGATGCAATTTCTGTGTTTCATCGTCAATAAAAAGGTCCAAGGGATACAGTACACCTTAAGTGAAGCATCGGAATCTAAAACTGGACTCACAGGAGAGGTTCCAATCATAGAAAGTTAGAATGTCATGCCTCTTGTACTTAAGTCGGCATTGTGCCTTATATATTAAATTCGGATGCAAACTCTGTGTTTCATCGTCAATAAGAAGGTCCAAGGAATACAGTAAACCTGAAGTGAAGTATTGCAATCTAAAGCTGGACTCACAGGAGGGGTTCAAATCATAGATAGTGAGAGTGTCAGTCCTCTTTCACTTAAGTCGGCATGGTGCTTTTTGAATTTAATTCCGATGCAATTTCTGTGTTTCATCGCCAATAAGAATGTCCATTGGATACAGTAAACCTGAAGTGAAGCATCGGAACTTAAAACTGGACTCACAGGAGAGGTTCAAATAATAGAAAGTGGGAGTGTCAGTCCTCTTGTACTTAAGTCGCCATTGTGCCTTTTGTATTAAATTCGGATGCTATTTCTGTGTTTCCTCGTCAACAAGAATGTCCAAGGGATACAGTAAGTCTGAAGTGAAGCGTCTGAATCTAAAACTGGACTCACTGGAGAGGTTCAAATCATCGAAAGTGAGAGTGTCAGTCCTCCTGTACTAAAGTCGGCATTGTGCCTTTTGTATTAAATTCGGATGAAATTTCTGTGTTTCATCGTCAATAAGAAGGTGCAAGGTATACAGTAAACCTGAAGTGAAGCATCGGAATCTAAAACTGCTCTCACAGGAGAGGTTCAAATCATAGAAAGTGAGAGTGTCAGTCCTCTTGCACTTAAGCCGGCATTGTGCCTTTTGTATTAAATTCGGATGCCAATTCTGTGTTTCATCGTCAAAAAGACGGTCCAAGGGATACAGTAAACCTGAAGTGAATCATCAGAATCTAAAACTGGACTTACAGGAGAGTTTCAAATCATTGGAAGTTAGAGTGTCACTCCTCTTGTACATACGTCGGTATTGTGCCATTTGTATTAAATTCGGATGCAATTTCTGTGTTTCATCGTCAATAAGAAAGTCCAAGGGATACAGTAAACCTGAAGTGAAGCATCGGAATCTAAACTGGACTCGCAGGAGAGGTTCAAATAATAGAAACTTAGAGTGTCAGTCCTCTTGTACTTAAGTCGGCATTGTGCCTTTTGTATTAAATTCGGATGCAAACTCTGTATTTCATTGGCAATAAGAAGGTCCAAGGGATACAGTACCCCGAAGTGAAGCAACGGAATCTAAAACTGGACTCACAGGAAAGATTCAAATCATAGATTGTTAAAGTGTCACTCCTCTTGTACTTAAGTCGGTATTGTGCCTTTTGTATTAAATTCGGATGCAATTTCTGTGTTTCATCGTCAATAAGAAGGTCCAAGGGATACAGTAAACCTAAAGTGAAGCAACTGAATCTAATACTGGACTCACGGGAGAGGTTCAAATCATAGAGTGTTAAAGTGTCAGTCCTCTTTTACTTCAGTCGACATTGTGCCTTTCGTATTACATTCGGATGCAATTTCTGTGTTTCATCGTCAATAAGAAGATCCAAGGGATACAGTAAACCTGAAGTGATGCATCGGAATCTAAAACTGGGCTCACAGGAGAGGTTCAAATCATACAAAGTTAGAGTGTCAGTCCTCTTTTACTTAAGTCGGCATTGTGCCTTTTGTATTAAATTCCGATGCAATTTCTGTGATTCATCGTCAATAAGATGGTGCAAGGTATACAGTAAACCTGAAGTGAAGCATCGGAATCTAAAACTGGACTCACATCAGAGGTTCAAATCATAGAAAGTGAGAGTGTCAGTCCTCTTGTACTTAAGTCGGCATTGTGCCATTTGTATTAAATTCGGATGCAATTTATGTGCTTCATCGTCAATAAGAAGGTCCAAGGGAAACAGTAAACCTGAAGTGAAGCATCGGAATCTAAAACTGGACTCTCAGGAGAGGTTCATATCATAGAAAGTTAGAATGTCAGTCCTCTTGTACTTAAGTCGGCATGTGCCTTTTGTTCTAAATTCGAATGCAAGTTCTGTGTTTCATCGTCAATTAGAAGGTTCAAGGGATACAGTATACTTGATGTGAAGCATCGGAATCTAAAACTAAACTCACAGGAGAGATTCAAATCATAGATAGTTAGAGTGTCAGTCCTCTTGTACTTAAGTCGGTGTTGTGCCTCTTGTATTAAATTCCGATGCAATTTCGGTGTTTCATCGTCAATAAGAAGGTCCAAGGGACACAGTAAACCTTAAGTGAAACATCGGAATCTAAAACTGGACTCACAGGAGAGGTTCAAATCATAGAATGTTAGAGTGTTAGTCCTCTTTTACTTAAGTCGGCATTGAGCCTTTTGTATTAAATTCGGATGCAATGTCTGTGTTTCGCCGTCAATAAGAAGGTCCAACTGATACAGTAAACCTGAAGTGAAGCATCGGAATCAAAAACAGGACTCACAGGAGGGGTTCAAATCATAGAAAGCGAGAGTGTCAGTCCTCTTTTACTTAAGTCGGCATTGTGCTTTTTGGATTTAATTCCGATGCAATTTCTGTGTTTCATCGTCAATAAGAATGTCCAAGGGATACAGTAAACCTGAAGTGAAGCTTCGGAATCCAAATTTGGACTCACAAGAGAGGTTTAAATCATAAAAAGTGAGAGTGTCAGTCCTCTTGTACTTAAGACGGCATTGTGCCATTTGTATTAAATTCGGATGCAATTTCCATGTTTCATCGTCAGTAAGAAGATCCAAGGGATACAGTAAACCTGAAGTGAAGCATGTGAATCTAAAACTGGACTCACAGGAGAGATTCAAATCATAGGAAGTTAGAGTGTTACTCCTCTTTTACTTAAGTCGGCATTGTGCCTTTTTTATTAAATTCGGATGAAATTTCTGTGTTTAATCGTCAATAAGAAGGTCCAAGGGATACAGTAAACCTGAAGTGAAGCATCGGAATCTAAAACTGGACTCACAGGAGACGTTCAAATCATAGAAAGTTAGATTGTCAGTCGTCTTGTACTTAAGTCGGCATTGTGCCTTTTGAATTTAATTCCCATGCAATCTCTGTGTTTTGTCGTCAATAAGAACGTCCAAGGGGTACAGTAAACCTGAAGTGAAGCATCGGAATCTAAAACTGGACTCACACGAGAGGTTCAAATCATAGAACGTGAGAGTGTCAGTCCTCTTTTACTTAAGTCGGAATTGTGCCCTCTGAATTTAATTCCGATTCAATTACTGTGTGTCATCGTCAATTACAAGGTCCAAGGGATACAGTAAACCTGAAGTGAAGCATCGGAATCTAAAACTGGACTCAGAGTAGAGGTTCATATCATGGAAAGTTAGAATGTCAGCCCTCTTGTACTTAAGTCGGCATTGTGCCTTTTGTTCTATATTCGGATGCAATTTCTGTGTTTCATCGTCAACAAGAAGGTCCAAGGGATACAGTATACTTGATTTGAAGCATCGGAATCTAAAACCGGACTCACAGGAGAGATTCAAATCATAGAAAGTTAGAGTGTTACTCCTCTTGTACTTAAGTCGGTATTGTGCCTTTTGTATTAAATTCGGATGCAATTTCTGTGTTTCATCGTCAATAAGAAGGTCCAAGGGATACAGTAAACCTTAAGAGAAGCATCGGAATCTAAAACTGGACTCACAGCAGATGTTCAAATCATAGAATGTTAGAGTGTCAGTCCTCTTTTACTTAAGTCGTCATTGTGACTTTTGTATTAAATTCGGATGAAATTTCTGTGTTTAATCGTCAATAAGAACGTCCAAGGGATACAGTAAACCTGAAGTGAAGCATCGGAATCTAAAACTGGACTCACAGGGCAGGTTCAAATCATAGAAAGTGGGAGTGTCAGTCCTCTTGTACTTAAGTCGGCATTGTGCCTTTTGTATCAAATTCGGATGCAATTTCAGTGTTTCATCGTCAACAAGAAGGTGCTAGGTATATAGTAAACCTGAAGTGAAGCATCAGAATCTAAGACTGGACACACAGGAGAGGTTCAAATCATAGAACGTGAGAGTGTCAGTCCTCTTTTACTTAAGTCGGAATTGTGCCTTTTGAATTTAATTCCGATGCAATTACTGTGTGTCACCGTCAATTAGAAGGTCCAAGGGATACAGTAAACCTGAAGTGAAGCATCGGAATCTAAAACTGGACTCACAGGAGAGGTTCAAATCATAGAATGTGAGAGTGTCAGACCTCTTGTACTTAGAACGGCATTATGCCATTTGTATTAAATTCGGATGCAATTTCTGTGTTTCATCATCAATAAGAAGGTCCAAGGGATACAGTAAACCTGAAGTGAAGAATCGGAATTTCAAACTGGACTCACAGGAGAGATTCAAATCATAGAAAGTTAGAGTGTTACTCCTCTTGTACTTAAGGCGGTATTGTGCCTTTTGTATTAAATTCGGATGCAATTTCTGTGTTTCATCGTCAATAAGAAGGTCCAAGGAATACAGTAAACCTTAAGTGAAACATCGGGATCTACAACTGGACTCACAGGAGAGGTTCAAATCATAGAACGTGAGAGTGTCAGTCCTCTTTTACTTAAGTTGGAATTGTGCCCTCTGAATTTAATTCCGATGCAATTACTGTGTGTCATCGTCAATTACAAGGTCCAAGGGATACAGTAAACCTGAAGTGAAGCATCGGAATCTAAAACTGGACTCACGGGAGAGGTTCAAATCAAAGAAAGTTAGAGTGTCAGTCCTCTTGTACTTAAGTCGGCGTTGTGCCTTTTGAATTTAATTCCCATTCAATCTCTGTGTTTTATCGTCAATAAGAACGTCCAAGGGGTACAGTAAACCTGAAGTGAAGCAACGGAATCTAATACTGGACTCTCCACGAGAGGTTCAAATCATAGAACGTGAGAGTGTCAGTCCTCTTTACTTAAGTCGGAATTGTGCCCTCTGAATTTAATTCCGATGCAATTACTGTGTATCATCGTCAATTACAAGGTCCAAGGGATACAGTAAACCTGAAGTGAAGCATCGGAATCTAAAACTGGACTCAGAGTAAAGGTTCATATCATAGAGAGTTAGAATGTCAGCCCTCTTGTACTTAAGTCGGCATTGTGCCTTTTGTTCTAAATTCGGATGCATTTTCTGTGTTTCATCGTAAACAAGAAGGTCCAAGGGATACAGTATACTTGATTTGAAGCATCGGAATCTAAAACCGGACTCACAGGAGAGATTCAAATCATAGATAGTTAGAGTGTCAGTCCTCTTGTACTTAAGTCGGTATTGTGCCTCTTGTATTAAATTCGGATGCAATTTCTGTGTTTCATCGTCAATAAGAAGGTCCAAGGGATACAGTAAACCTTACGTGAAGCATCGGAATCTAAAACTGGACTCAAAGGAGAGGTTCAAATCATAGAAAATTAGAGTGTCATTCCTCTCGTACTTAAGTCGGCATTGTGCCTTATATATTACATTCGGATGCAAACTCTGTGTTTCATCGTCAATAAGAACTTCCAAGGGATACAGTAAACCTGAAGTCAAGCATCGCAATCTAAAACTGGACTCACAGGAGGGGTTCAAATCATAGAAAGTGAGAGTGTCAGTCCTCTTTTACTTAAGTCGGCATTGTGCTTTTTGGATTTAATTCCGATGCAATTTCTGGGTTTCATCGTCAATAGGAATGTCCAAGGGATACAGTAAGGCTGAAGTGAAGCATCGGAATCTAAAACTGAACTCACAGGAGAGGTTCAATTCATAGAAAGTGAGAGTGTCAGTCCTCTTGTACTTAAGACGGCATTATGCCATTTGTATTAAATTCGGATGCAATTTCTGTGTTTCATCGTCAATAAGAAGGTCCAAGGGATACAGTAAACCTGAAGTGAAGCATCGGATTCTGAAACTTGATTCACAGGAGAGATTCAAATCATAGAAAGTTAGAGTGTTACTCCTCTTGTACTTAAGTCGGTATTGTGCCTTTTGTATTAAATTCGGATGCAATTTCTGTGTTTCATCGATGATAAGAAGGTCCAAGGGATACAGTAAACCTTAAGAGAAGCATCGGAATCTAAAACTGGACTCACAGGAGAGGTTCAAATCATAGAAAGTGAGAGTGTCAGTCCTCTTGTACTTAAGTCGGCATTGTGCCTTTTGTATTAAATTCGGATGCAATGTCAGTGTTTCATTGTCAACAAGAAGGTGCTAGGTATATAGTAAACCTAAAGTGAAGCATCAGAATCTAAGACTGGACTCACAGGAGAGGTTGAAATCATAGAAAGTAAGAAAGTCAGTCCTCTTGTACGTAAGTCGGTATTGTGCCTTTTGTATTAAATTCGGATGCCAATTCTGTGTTTTATCGTCAATAAGAACGTCCAAGGGGTACAGTAAACCAGAAGTGAAGCAACGGATTCTAAAACTGGACTCACAGGAGAGGTTCAAATCATAGCACGTGAGTGTGTCAGTCCTGTTTTACTTAAGTCGGAATTGTGCCTTTTGAATTTAATTCCGATGCAATTACTGTGTGTCATCGTCAATAAGAAGGTCCAAGGGATACAGTAAACCTGAAGTGAAGCATCGGAATCTAAAACTGGACTCACAGGAGGGGTTCAAATCACAGAAAGTGAGTGTGTCAGTCCTCTTTTACTTAAGTCGGCATTGTGCTTTTTGAATTTAATTCCGATGCAATTTCTGTGTTTCATCGTCAATAAGAATGTCCAAGTGATACAGTAAACCTGAAGTGAAGCATCGGAATCTAAAACTGGACTCACAGGAGAGGTTCAAATCATATAATGGGAGAGTGTCAGTCCTCTTGTACTTAGAACGGCATTATGCTATTTGTATTAAATTCGGATGCAATTTCTATGTTTCATCGTCAATAAGAAGGTGCAAGGGATACAGTAAACCCGAAGTGAAGCATCGGAATCTCAAACTGGACTCACAGGAGAGATTCAAATCATAGAAAAATAGAGTGTTACTCCTCTTGTACTTAAGTCGGTATTGTGCCTTTTGTATTAAATTCGGATGCAATTTCTGTGTTTCATCGTCAATAAGAATGTCCAAGGGATACAGTAAACCTTAAGGGAAGTATCGGAATCTAAAACTGGACTCACAGGAGAGGTTCAAATCATAGAATGTTGGAGTGTCAGTCCTCTTTTACTTAAGTCGGCATTGTGCCTTTTGTATTAAATTCGGATGAAATTTCTGTGTTTAATCGTCAATAAGAACGTCCAAGTGATACAGTAAACCTGAAGTGAAGTATCTGAATCTAAAACTGGACTCACTGGAGAGGTTCAAATCATGGAAAGTGAGAGTGTCAGCCCTCTTGTACTAAAGTCGGCATTGTGCCTTTTGTAT
Source organism: Schistocerca piceifrons (assembly GCF_021461385.2). Lineage (NCBI taxonomy): Eukaryota > Metazoa > Arthropoda > Insecta > Orthoptera > Acrididae > Schistocerca > Schistocerca piceifrons. The sequence continues at coordinate 219,047 of NW_025728428.1, forward strand.
TAAATTCGGATGAAATTTCTGTGTTTCATCGTCAATAAGAAGGTGCAAGGTATACAGTAAGCCTGAAGTGAAGCATCGGAATCTAAAACTGCACTCACATTAGAGGTTCAAATTATAGAATGTGAGAGTGTCATTCCTCTTGTACTTGAGTCGGCATTGTGCCTTTTGTATTAAATTCGGATGCAATTTCTGTGTTTCATCGTCAATAAGAAGGTCCAAGGGATACAGTAAAACTGAAGTGAAGCATCGGAATCTAAAACTGAACTCATAGGAGAGGTTCAAATCATAGAAAGTGAGAGTGTCAGTCCTCTTGTACTTAAGTCAGCATTGTGCCATTTGTATTAAATTCGGATGCAATTTCTGTGTTTCATCGTCAATAAGAAGGTCCAAGGGATACAGTAAACCTGAAGTGAAGCATCAGAATCTAAAACTGGACTTGCAGGAGAGTTTAAAATCATAGGGAGTTAGAGTGTCACTCCTCTTGTACTTAAGTCGGCATTGTGCCTTTTGTATTAAATTCGGATGCAATTTCAGTGTTTCATCGTCAACAAGATGGTGCTAGGTATACAGTAAACCTGAAGTGAAGCACCAGAATCTAAGAGTGGACTCACAGGAGAGGTTCAAATCATAGAAAGTGAGGGTGTCAGTCCTCTTGTACTTAAGTCGGTATTGCGCCTTTTGTATTAAATTCGGATGCCAATTCTGTGTTCCATCGTCAATAAGAAGGTCCAAAGGATACAGTAAACCTGAAGTGAAGCATCAGAATCTAAACCTGGACTCACAGGATAGGTTCAAATCATAGAGAGTGTCAGTCCTCTTGTACTTAAGACAGCATTGTGCCATTTGTATTAATTTCGGATGCAATTTCTATGTTTCATCGTCAATAAGAAGGTCCAAGGGATACAGTAAACCTGAAGTGAAGAATCGGAATTTCAAACTGGACTCACAGGAGAGATTCAAATCATAGAAAGTTAGAGTGTTACTCCTCTTGTACTTAAGGCGGTATTGTGCCTTTTGTATTAAATTCGGATGCAATTTCTGTGTTTCATCATAAATAAGAAGGTCCAAGGGATACAGTAAACCTGAAGTGAAGAATCGGAATTTCAAACTGGACTCACAGGAGAGATTCAAATCATAGAAAGTTAGAGTGTTACTCCTCTTGTACTTAAGGCGGTATTGTGCCTTTTGTATTAAATTCGGATGCAATTTCTGTGTTTCATCGTCAATAAGAAGGTCCAAGGAATACAGTAAACCTTAAGTGAAACATCGGGATCTACAACTGGACTCACAGGAGAGTTTCAAATCATAGAACGTGAGAGTGTCAGTCCTCTTTTACTTAAGTCGGAATTGTGCCCTCTGAATTTAATTCCGATGCAATTACTGTGTGTCATCGTCAATTACAAGGTCCAAGGGATACAGTAAACCTGAAGTGAAGCATCGGAATCTAAAACTGGACTCACGGGAGAGGTTCAAATCAAAGAAAGTTAGAGTGTCAGTCCTCTTGTACTTAAGTCGGCGTTGTGCCTTTTGAATTTAATTCCCATTCAATCTCTGTGTTTTATCGTCAATAAGAACGTCCAAGGGGTACAGTAAACCTGAAGTGAAGCAACGGAATCTAAAACTGGACTCACACGAGAGGTTCAAATCATAGAACGTGAGAGTGTCAGTCCTCTTTACTTAAGTCGGAATTGTGCCCTCTGAATTTAATTCCGATGCAATTACTGTGTATCATCGTCAATTACAAGGTCCAAGGGATACAGTAAACCTGAAGTGAAGCATCGGAATCTAAAACTGGACTCAGAGTAAAGGTTCATATCATAGAAAGTTAGAATGTCAGCCCTCTTGTACTTAAGTCGGCATTGTGCCTTTTGTTCTAAATTCGGATGCAATTTCTGTGTTTCATCGTCAACAAGAAGGTCCAAGGGATACAGTATACTTGATTTGAAGCATCGGAATCTAAAACCGGACTCACAGGAGAGATTCAAATCATAGATAGTTAGAGTGTCAGTCCTCTTGTACTTAAGTCGGTATTGTGCCTCTTGTATTAAATTCGGATGCAATTTCTGTGTTTCATCGTCAATAAGAAGGTCCAAGGGATACAGTAAACCTTACGTCAAGCATCGGAATCTAAAACTGGACTCAAAGGAGAGGTTCAAATCATAGAAAATTAGAGTGTCATTCCTCTCGTACTTAAGTCGGCATTGTGCCTTATATATTAAATTCGGATGCAAACTCTGTGTTTCATCGTCAATAAGAAGGTCCAAGGGATACAGTAAACCTGAAGTCAAGCATCGCAATCTCAAACTGGACTCACAGGAGGGGTTCAAATCATAGAAAGTGAGAGTGTCAGTCCTCTTTTACTTAAGTCGGCATTGTGCTTTTTGGATTTAATTCCGATGCAATTTCTGGGTTTTATCGTCAATAGGAATGTCCAAGGGATACAGTAAGGCTGAAGTGAAGCATCGGAATCTAAAACTGGACTCACAGAAGAGGTTCATATCATAGATAGTTAGAATGTCAGTCCTCTTGTACATAAGTCGGTATTGTGCCTTTTGTATTACATTCGGATGCCAACTCTGTGTTTTATCGTCAATAAGAACGTCCAAGGGGTACAGTAAACCAGAAGTGAAGCAACGGATTCTAAAACTGGACTCACAGGAGAGGTTCAAATCATAGCACGTGAGAGTGTCAGTCCTGTTTTACTTAAGTCGGAATTGTGCCTTTTGAATTTAATTCCGATGCAATTACTGTGTGTCATCGTCAATAAGAAGGTCCAAGGGATACAGTAAACCTGAAGTGAAGCATCGGAATCTAAAACTGGACTCACAGGAGGGGTTCAAATCACAGAAAGTGAGTGTGTCAGTCCTCTTTTACTTAAGTCGGCATTGTGCTTTTTGAATTTAATTCCGATGCAATTTCTGTGTTTCATCGTCAATAAGAATGTCCAAGTGATACAGTAAACCTGAAGTGAAGCATCAGAATCTAAAACTGGACTCACAGGAGAGGTTCAAATCATAGAATGGGAGAGTGTCAGTCCTCTTGTACTTAGAACGGCATTATGCTATTTGTATTAAATTCGGATGCAATTTCTATGTTTCATCGTCAATAAGAAGGTGCAAGGGATACAGTAAACCCGAAGTGAAGCATCGGAATCTCAAACTGGACTCACAGGAGAGATTCAAATCATAGAAAGTTAGAGTGTTACTCCTCTTGTACTTAAGTCGGTATTGTGCCTTTTGTATTAAATTCGGATGCAATTTCTGTGTTTTATCGTCAATAAGAATGTCCAAGGGATACAGTAAACCTTAAGGGAAGCATCGGAATCTAAAACTGGACTCACAGGAGAGGTTCAAATCATAGAATGTTGGAGTGTCAGACCTCTTTTACTTAAGTCGGCATTGTGCCATTTGTATTAAATTCGGATGAAATTTCTGTGTTTAATCGTCAATAAGAACGTCCAAGTGATACAGTAAACCTGAAGTGAAGTATCTGAATCTAAAACTGGACTCACTGGAGAGGTTCAAATCATGGAAAGTGAGAGTGTCAGCCCTCTTGTACTAAAGTCGGCATTGTGCCGTTTGTATTAAATTCGGATGAAATTTCTGTGTTTCATCGTCAATAAGAAGGTGCAAGGTATACAGTAAGCCTGAAGTGAAGCATCGGAATCTAAAACTGCACTCACATTAGAGGTTCAAATCATAGAAAGTGAGAGTGTCATTCCTCTTGTACTTGAGTCGGCATTGTGCCTTTTGTATTAAATTCGGATGCAATTTCTGTGTTTCATCGTCAATAAGAAGGTCCAAGGGATACAGTAAAACTGAAGTGAAGCATCGGAATCTAAAACTGAACTCATAGGAGAGGTTCAAATCATAGAAAGTGAGAGTGTCAGTCCTCTTGTACTTAAGTCAGCATTGTGCCATTTGTATTAAATTCGGATGCAATTTCTGTGTTTCATCGTCAATAAGAAGGTCCAAGGGATACAGTAAACCTGAAGTGAAGTATCAGAATCTAAAACTGGACTTGCAGGAGAGTTTAAAATCATAGGGAGTTAGAGTGTCACTCCTCTTGTACTTAAGTCGGCATTGTGCCTTTTGTATTAAATTCGGATGCAATTTCAGTGTTTCATCGTCAACAAGATGGTGCTAGGTATACAGTAAACCTGAAGTGAAGCACCAGAATCTAAGACTGGATTCACAGGAGAGGTTCAAATCATAGAAAGTGAGAGTGTCAGTCCTCTTGTACTTAAGTCGGTATTGCGCCTTTTGTATTAAATTCGGATGCCAATTCTGTGTTCCATCGTCAATAAGAAGGTCCACAGGATACAGTAAACCTGAAGTGAAGCATCAGAATCTAAACCTGGACTCACAGGATAGGTTCAAATCATAGAGAGTGTCAGTCCTCTTGTACTTAAGACAGCATTGTGCCATTTGTATTAATTTCGGATGCAATTTCTATGTTTCATCGTCAATAAGAAGGTCCAAGGGATTCAGTAAACCTGAAGTGAAGCATCGGAATCTAAAACTGAACTCACAGGAGAGATTCAAATCATAGAATGTTAGAAAGTTACTCCTCTTGTAATTAAGTCGGTATTGTGCTTTTGTATTAAATTCGGATGCAATTTTTGTGTTTCACCGTCAATAAGAAAGACCAAGGGATACAGTAAACGTTAAGGGAAGCATCGGAATCTAAAACTGGACTCACAGGAGGGGTTCAAATCATAGAATGTTAGAGTGTCAGTCCTCTTTTACTTAAGTTGGCATTGTGCATTTTTATTAAATTCGGATGAAATTTCTGTGTTTATTCGTCAATAAGAAGTTTCAAGGGATACAGTTAACCTGAAGTGAAGCATCGGAATCTAAAACTGGACTCACAGGAGAGGTTCAAATCATAGAAAGTTAGAGTGTCACTCCTCTTGTACTTAAGTCGGCATCGTGCCTATTGAATTCAATTCCCATGCAATCTCTGTGTTTTATCGTCAATAAGAACGTCCAAGGGGTACAGTAAACCTGAAGTGAGCAACGGAATCTAAAACTGGACTTACAGGTGAGGTTCAAATCATAGAAAGTTAGAGTGTCATCCCTCTTGTACTTAAGTCGGCATTATGCCTTATATATTAAATTCGGATGCAAACTCTGTGTTTCATCGTCAATAAGAAGGTCCAAGGGATACAGTAAATCTGAAGTGAAGCATTGGAATCTAAAACTGGACTCACAGGAGGGGTTCAAATCATAGAAGGTGAGAGTGTCAGTCCTCTTGTACTTAAGACGTCATTATGCTATTTGTATTTAATTCGGATGCAATTTCTGTGTTTCATCGTCAATAAGTAGGTCCAAGGGATACAGTAAACGTGAAGTGTAGCATCGGAATCTCAAACTGAACTCACAGGAGAGATTCAAATCATAGAAAGTTACAGTGTTACTCCTCTTGTAGTTAAGTCGGTATTGTGCCTTTTTTATTAAATTCGAATGCAATTTCAGTGTTTCATCGTCAACAAGAAGGTGCTAGGTATACAGTAAACCTGAAGTGAAGCATCAGAATCTAGGACTGGACTCACAGGAGAGGTTTAAATAATAGAAAGTGAGAGTGTCAGTCCTCTTGTACTTAAGTCGGTATTGTGCTTTTGTATTAAATTCGGATGCCAATTCTGTGTTTCACCGTCAATAAGAAGGTCCAAGGAATACAGTAAACCTGAAGTGAAGCATCAGAATCTAAACCTGGACCCACAGGAGAGGTTCAAATCAAAGAGAGTTAGAGTGTCACTCCTCTTGTACTTAAGTCGGTATTGTGCCTTTTGTATTAAATTCGGATGCAATTTCTGTGTTTCATCGCCAATAAGAAGGTCCAAGGGATACAGTAAACCTAAAGTGAAGCATCGGAATCTAAAACTGGACTCACAGGAGAGGTTCAAATCATAGAAAGTTCGAGTGTCAGTCCACTTGTACTTAAGTCGCCATTGTGCCATTTGTATTAAATTCCGATGCAATTTCTGTGTTTCATCGTCAATAAGAATGTCCAAGGGATACAGTAAACGTGAAGTGAAGCATCGGAATCTAAAACTAGACTCACAGGAGAGGTTCAAATCATACAATGTTAGAGTGTCAGTCCTCATTTACTTAAGTCGGCATTGTGCGTTTTGTATTAAATTCCGATGCAATTTCTGTGTTTCATCGTCAATAAAATGGTGCAAGGTATACAGTAAACCGGAAGTGAAGCATCGGGATCTAAAACGGGACTCACAGGGGAGGATCAAATCATAGAACGTGAGAGTGTCAGTCCTCTTTTACTTAAGTCGGAATTGTGCCTTTTGAATTTAATTCCGATGCAATTTCTGTGTGTCATCGTCAATTAGAAGGTCCACGGGATACAGTAAATCTGAAGTGAAGCATCGGAGTCTAAAACTGGACTCACAGGAAAGATTCAAATCATAGATAGTTAGAGTGTCACTCCTCTTGTACTTAAGTCGGTATTGTGCCTTTTGTATTAAATTCGGATGCAATTTCTGTGTTTCATCGTCAATAAGGAGGTCCAAGTGATACAGAAATCCTTGAGGGAAGCATCGGAATGTAAAACTGGACTCACAGGAGAGGTTCAAATCATAGAATGTTAGAGTTTCAGTCCTCTTTTACTTAAGTCGGAATTGTGCCTTTTGAATTTAATTCCGATGCAATTTCTGTGTGTCATCGTCAATTAGAAGGTCTACGGGATACAGCAAACCTGAAGTGAAGCATCGGAATCTAAAACTGGACTCACAGGAACGATTCAAATCATATATAGTTAGAGTGTCAGTCCTCTTGTACTTAAGTCTGTATTGTGCCTTTTGTATTAAGTTCGGATGCAATTTCTGTGTTTCATCGTCAATAAGAAGGTCCAAGGTATACAGTAAACCTTAAGAGAAGCATCGGAAACTTATACTGGACTCACGGGAGAGGTTCAAATCATAGAGTGTTAGAGTGTCAGTCCTCTTTTACTTAAGTAGTCATTGTGCATTTAGTATTACTTTCGGATGCAATTTCTGTGTTTCATCGTCAATAAGAAGGTCCAAGTGATACAGTAAACTTGAAGTGAAGCATCGGAATCTAAAACTGGACTCACAGGAGAGGTTTAAATCATACAAAGTTAGAGTGTCAGTTCTCTTTTACATAAGTCGGCATTGTGCCTTTTGTATTAAATTCGGATGCAATGTCAGTGTTTCATTGTCAACAAGATGGTGCTAGGTATATAGTAAACTTCAAGTGAAGCATCAGAATCTAAGACTGGACTCACAGGAGAGGTTGAAATCATAGAAAGTAAGAAAGTCAGTCCTCTTGTACGTAAGTCGGTATTGTGCCTTTTGTATTAAATTCGGATGCCAATTCTGTGTTTTATCGTCAATAAGAACGTCCAAGGGGTACAGTAAACCAGAAGTGAAGCAACGGATTCTAAAACTGGACTCACAGGAGAGGTTCAAATCATAGAACGTGAGAGTGTCAGTCCTCTTTTACTTAAGTCGGAATTGTGCCTTTTGAATTTAATTCCGATGCAATTACTGTGTGTCATCGTCAATTAGAAGGTCCAAGGGATACAGTAAACCTGAAGTGAAGCATCGGAATCTAAAACTGGACTCACAGGAGAGGTTCATATCATAGAAAGTTAGAATGTCAGCCCTCTTGTACTTAAGTCGGCATTGTGCCTTTTGTTCTAAATTCGGAAGCAATTTCTGTGTTTCATCGTCAATAAGAAGGTCCAAGGAATACAGTATACTTGATATGAAGCATCGGAATCTAAAACTAGTCTCTCAGGAGAGATTCAAATCATAGATAGTTAGAGTGTCCGTCCTCTTGTACTTAAGTCGGTATTGTGCCTCTTGTATTAAATTCGGATGCAATTTCTGTGTTTCATCGTCAATAAGAAGGTCCAAGGGATACAGTACACCTTAAGTGAAGCATCGGAATCTAAAACTGGACTCACAGGAGAGGTTCAAATCATAGACAGTTAGAGTGTCATCCCTCTTGTACTTAAGTCGGCATTGTGCCTTCTATATTAATTTCGGATGCAAACTCTGTGTTTCATCGTCAATAAGGTCCAAGTGATACAGTAAACCTGAAGTGAAGCATCGGAATCTAAAACTGGACTCACAGGAGGGGTTCAAATCACAGAAAGTGAGTGTGTCAGTCCTCTTTTACTTAAGTCGGCATTGTGCTTTTTGAATTAAATTCCGATGCAATTTCTGTGTTTCATCGTCAATAAGAATGTCCAAGTGGTACAGTAAACCTGAAGTGAAGCATCGGAATCTAAAACTGGACTCACAGGAGAGGTTCAAATCATAGAATGGGAGAGTGTCAGTCCTCTTGTACTTAGAACGGCATTATGCTATTTGTATTAAATTCGGATGCAATTTCTGTGTTTCATCGTCAATAAGAAGGTGCAAGGGATACAGTAAACCTGAAGTGAAGCATCGGAATCTCAAACTGGACTCACAGGAGAGATTCAAATCATAGAAAGTTAGAGTGTTACTCCTCTTGTACTTAAGTCGGTATTGTGCCTTTTGTATTAAATTCGGATGCAATTTCTGTGTTTCATCGTCAATAAGAAGGTCCAAGGGATACAGTAAACCTGAAGTGAAGCATCTGAATCTAAAACTAGACTCACAGGAGAGGTTCGTCATCATAGAAAGTTAGAGTGTCAGTCCTCTTGCACTTAAGTCGGCATTGTGCCTTTTGTGTTAAATTCGGATGCAAACTCTGTGTTTCATCGTCAACAAGACGGTGCTAGGTATACAGTAAACCTGAAGTGAAGCATCGGAATCTAAGACTGGACTCACAGGAGAGGTTCAAATCATAAAATGTGAGAGTGTCAGTCCTATTGTACTTAAGTCAGTATTGTGCCTTTTGTATTAAATTCGGATGCCAATTCTGTGTTTCATCGTCAATAAGAAGGTACAAGGGATACAGTAAACCTGAAGTGAAGCATCAGAATCTAAAACTGGACTTGCAGGAGAGTTTCAAATCAAAGGGAGTTAGAGTGTCACTCCTCTTGTACTTAAGTCGGTATTGTGCCTTTAGTATTAAATTCGGATGCAATTTCTGGGTTTCATCGTCAATAAGAAGCTCCAAGGGATACAGCAAACCTGAAGTGAAGCATCGGAATCTAAACTGGGCTCGCAGGAGAGGTTCAAATCATAGAAAGTTAGAGTGTCAGTCCTCTTGTACTTAAGTCGCCATTGTGCCTTTTGTGTTAAATTCGGATGCAAACTCTGTGTTTCATCGTCAACAAGACGGTGCTAGGTATACAGTAAACCTGAAGTGAAGCATCGGAATCTAAGACTGGACTCACAGGAGAGGTTCAAATCATAGAATGTGAGATTGTCAGTCCTATTGTACTTAAGTCAGTATTGTGCCTTTTGTATTAAATTCGGATGCCAATTCTGTGTTTCATCGTCAATAAGAAGGTCCAAGGGATACAGTAAACCTGAAGTGAAGCATCAGAATCTAAAACTGGACTTGCAGGAGAGTTTCAAATCATAGGGAGTTAGAGTGTCACTCCTCTTGTACTTAAGTCGGTATTGTGCCTTTTGTATTAAATTCGGATGCAATTTCTGTGTTTCATCGTCAATAAGAAGGTCCAAGGGATACAGTAAACCTGAAGTGAAGCATCGGAATCTAAACTGGGCTCGCAGGAGAGGTTCAAATCATAGAAAGTTAGAGTGTCAGTCCTCTTGTACATAAGTCGCCATTGTGCCTTTTGTATTAAATTCGGATGCAAACTCTGTATTTCATTGGCAATAAGAAGGTCCAAGGGATACAGTAAACCTGAAGTGAAGCATCGGAATCTAAAACTGGACTCACAGGAGAGGTTCAAATCACAGAAAGTAAGAGTGTCAGTCATCTTGTACTTAAGTTGGCATTGTGCTTTTTGAATTAAATTCCGATGCAATTTCTGTGTTTTATCGTCAATAAGAACGACCAAGTAATACAGTACCCTGAAGTGAAGCAACGGAATCTAAAACTGGACTCACAGGAGAGATTCATATCATAGAACGTGAGAGTCTCAGTCCTCTTTTACTTAAGTCCGAATTGTGCCTTTTGAATTTAATTCCGATGCAATTTCTGTGTTCATGGTCAATTAGAAGGTCCAAGGAATACAGTAAACCTGAAGTGAAGCATCGGAATCTAAAACTGGACTCACAGGAAAGATTCAAATCATAGATAGTTAGAGTGTCACTCCCCTTGTACTTAAGTCGGTATTGTGCCTTTTTTATTAAATTCGGATGCAATTTCTGTGTTTCATCGTCAATAAGAAGGTCCAAGGGATATAGTAAACCTTAAGTGAACAACTGAATCTAATACTGGACTCACGGGAGAGGTTCAAATCATAGTGTGTTTAAAGTGTCAGTCCTCTTTTACTTAAGTCGGCATTGTGCCTTTCGTATTACATTCGGATGCAATTTCTGTGTTTCATCGTCAATAAGAAGATCCAAGGGATACAGTAAACCTGAGGTGAAGCATCGGAATCTAAAACTGGACTCACAGGAGAGGTTCAAATCATACAAAGTTAGAGTGTCCGTCCTCTTTTACTTAAGTCGGCATTGTGCCATTTGTATTAAATTCGGATGCAATTTATGTGCTTCATCGTCAATAAGAAGGTCCAAGGGATACAGTAAACCTGAAGTGAAGCATCGGAATCTAAAACTTTACTCACAGGAGAGGTTCATATCATAGAAAGTTAGAATGTCAGTCCTCTTGTACTTAAGTCGTCATGTGCCTTTTGTTCTAGATTCGGATGCAAGTTCTGTGTTTCATCGTCAATTAGAAGGTCCAAGGGATATAGTATACTTGATGTGAAGCATCGGAATCTAAAACTGGACTCACAGGAAGGTTCAAATCATAGAAAGTGAGAGTGTCAGTCCTCTTTTACTTAAGTTGGCATTGTGCTTTTTGGATTTAATTCCGATGCAATTTCTGTGTTTCATCGTCAATAAGAAGGTCCAAGGGATACAGTAAACCTGAAGTGAAGCATCGGAATCTCAAACTGGACTCACAGGAGAGATTCAAATCATAGATAGTTAGAGTGTTACTCCTCTTGTACTTAAGTCGTTATTGTGCCTTTTGTATTAAATTCGGATGCAATTTCTGTGTTTCATCGTCAATAAGAAAGTCCAAGGGATACAGTAAACCTTAAGGGAAGCATCGCAATCTAAAACTGGACTCACAGGAGAGGTTCAAATCATAGAATGTTAGAGTGTCAGTCCTCTTTTACTTAAGTCGGCATTGTGCCTTTTGTATTAAATTCGGATGAAATTTCTGTGTTTAATCGTCAATAAGAACGTCCAAGGGATACAGTAAACCTGAAGTGAAGCATCGGAATCTAAAACTGGACTCACAGGGCAGGTTCAAATCATAGAAAGCGGGAGTGTCAGTCCTCTTGTACTTAAGTCGGCATTGTGGCTTTCGTATTAAATTCGGATGCAATTTCATTGTTTCATTGTCAACAAGAAGGTGCTAGGTATACAGTAAACCTGAAGTGAAGCATCAGAATCTAAGACTGGACTCACAGGAGAGGTTCAAATCATAGAAAGTGAGAGTGTCAGTCCTCTTGTACTTAAGTCGGTATTGTGCCTTTTGTATTAAATTCGGATGCCAATTATGTGTTCCATCGTCAATAAGAAGGTCCAAAAGATACAGTAAACCTGAAGTGAAGCATCAGAATCTAAACCTCGACTCACAGGAGAGGTTCAAATCATAGAGAGTGTCAGTCCTCTTGTACTTAAGACAGCATTGTGATATTTGTATTAAATTCGGATGCAATTTCTATGTTTCATCGTCAATAAGAAGGTCCAAGGGATACAGTAAACCTGAAGTGAAGCATCGGAATCTAAAACTGGACTCACAGGAGAGATTCAAATCATAGAATGTTAGAAAGTTACTCCTCTTGTACTTAAGTCGGTATTGTGCTTTTGTATTAGATTCGGATGCAATATCTGTGTTTCATCGTCAATATGAAGGTCCAAGGGATACAGTAAACCTTAAGGGAAGCATCGGAATCTAAAACTGGACTCACAGGAGGGGATCAAATCATAGAATGTTAGAGTGTCAGTCCTCTTTTACTTAAGTCGGCATTGTGCCTTTTTTATTAAATTCGGATGAAATTTCTGTGTTTATTTGTCAATAAGAAGTTCCAAGGGATACAGTAAACCTGAAGTGAAGCTTCGGAATCTAAAACTGGACTCACAGGAGAGGTTCAAATCATAGAAAGTTAGAGTGTCACTCCTCTTGTACTTAAGTCGGCATTGTGCCTATTGAATTCAATTCCCATGCAATCTCTGTGTTTTATCGTGAATAAGAACGTCCAAGGGGTACAGTAAACCTGAAGTGAGCAACGGAATCTAAAACTGAACTAACAGGTGAGGTTCAAATCATAGTAAGTTAGAGTGTCATAACTCTTGTACTTAAGTCGGCATTATGCCTTATATATTAAATTCGGATGCAAACTCTGTGTTTCATCGTCAATAAGAAGGTCCAAGGGATACAGGAAACCAGAAGTGAAGCATTGGAATCTAAAACTGGACTCACAGGAGGGGTTCAAATCATAGAAGGTGAGAGTGTCAGTCCTTTTGTACTTAAGACGGCATTGTGCCATTTGTATTTAATTCGGATGCAATTTCTGTGTTTCATCGTCAATAAGTAGGTCCAAGGGATACAGTAAACGTGAAGTGAAGCATCGGAATCTCAAACTGAACTCACAGGAGAGATTCAAATCATAGAAAGTTAGAGTGTTACTCCTCTTGTACTTAAGTCGGTATTGTGCCTTTTTTATTAAATTCGGATGCAATTTCAGTGTTTCATCGTCAACAAGAAGGTGCTAGGTATACAGTAAACCTGAAGTGAAGCATCAGAATCTAGGACTGGACTCACAGGAGAGGTTCAAATAATAGAAAGTGAGAGTGTCAGTCCTCTTGTACTTAAGTCGGTATTGTGCTTTTGTTTTAATTTCGGATGCCAATTCTGTGTTTCACCGTCAATAAGAAGGTCCAAGGAATACAGTAAACCTGAAGTGAAGCATCGGAATCTAAAACTGGACTCATAGGAGAGATTCAAATCATAGAAAGTTAGAGTGTTACTCCTCTTGTACTTAAGTCGGTATTGTGCCTTTTGTATTAAATTCGGATGCAATTTCTGTGTTTCATCGCCAATAAGAAGGTCCAAGGGATACAGTAAACCTAAAGTGAAGCATCGGATTCTAAAACTGGACTCACAGGAGAGGTTTAAATCATACAAAGTTAGAGTGTCAGTTCTCTTTTACTTAAGTCGGCAATGTGCCTTTTGTATTAAATTCGGATGCAATTTCTGTGTTTCATCGTCAATAAGATGGTGCAAGGTATACAGTTAACCTGAAGTGAAGCATCGGAATCTAAAACTGGACTCATAGGAGAGATTCAAATCATAGAAAGTTAGAGTGTTACTCCTCTTGTACTTAAGTCGGTATTGTGCCTTTTGTATTAAATTCGGATGCAATTTCTGTGTTTCATCGTCAATAAGACGCTCCAAGGGATACAGTAAACCTTAAGGGAAGCATCGGAATCTAAAACTGGACTCACTGGAGAGGTTCAAATCATAGAATGTTAGAGTGTCAGTCCTCTTTTACTTAAGTCGGCATTGTGCCTTTTGTATTAAATTCGGATGAAATTTCTGTGTTTAATCGTCAATAAGATGGTCCAAGGGATACAGTAAACCTGACGTGAAGCATCGGAATCTAAAACTGGACTCATAGGAGAGATTCAAATCATAGAAAGTTAGAGTGTTACTCCTCTTGTACTTAAGTCGGTATTGTGCCTTTTGTATTAAATTCGGATGCAATTTCTGTGTTTCATCGTCAATAAGAAGGTCCAAGGGATACAGTAAACCTTAAGGGAAGCATTGGAATCTAAAACTGGACTCACAGGAGAGGTTAAAATAATAGAATGTTAGAGTGTCAGTCCTATTTTACTTAAGTCTGCATTGTGTCCTTTGTATTAAATTCGGATGCAATTTCTGTGTTTCATTGTCAATAAGAATGTCCAAGGGATACAGTAAACCTGAAGTGAAGCATCGGAATCTAAAACTGGACTCACAGGAGAGGTTCAAATCATAGAAAGAGAGAGTGTCAGTCCTCTTGTACTTAAGTCGGCATTGTGCCATTTGTATTAAATTCGGATGCAATTTCTGTGTTTCATCGTCAATAAGAAGGTCCAAGGGATACAGTAAACCTGAAGTGAAGCATCGGAATCTAAAACTGGACTCATAGGAGAGGTTCGAATCACAGAAAGTTAGAGTGTTACTCCTCTTGTACTTAAGTCGGTATTGTGTCTTTTGTATTAATTTCGGATGCAATTTCTGTGTTTCATCGCCAATAAGAAGGTCCAAGGGATAAAGTATACCTTAAGGGAAGCATCGGAATCTAAAACTGGACTCACAGGAGAGGTTTAAATCATAGAAAGTGGGAGTGTCAGTCCTCTTGTACTTAAGTCGGCATTGTGCCTTTTGTATTAAATTCGGATGCAATTTCTGTGTTTCAAAGTCAAGAAGAAAGTCCAAGGGATACAGTAAACCTGAAGTGAAGCATCGGAATCTAAAACTGGACTCACAGGAGGGGTTCGAATCATAGAAAGTGAGAGTGTCAGTCCTCTTTTACTTAAGTCGGCATTGTGCTTTTTGAATTTAATTCCGATGCAATTTCTGTGATTCATCGTCAATAAGAATGTCCAAGGGGATACAGTAAACCTGAAGTGAAGCATCGGAATCTAAAACTGGACTCACAGGAGAGGTTCAAATCATAGAAAGTGAGAGTGTCATTCCTCTTGTACTTAAGTCGCCATAGTGCCATTTGTATTAAATTCGGATGCAATTTCTGTGTTTCATCGTCAATAACAAGGTCCAAGGGATACAGTAAACCTGAAGAGAAGCATCGGAATCTTAAACAGGACTCATAGGAGAGATTCAAATCATAGACAATGAGAGTGTTACTCCTCTTGTACTTAAGTCGGTATTGTGCCTTTTGTATTAAATTCGGATGCAATTTCTGTGTTTCATCGTCAATAAGAAGGTCCAAGGGATACAGTAAACATTAGGGGAAGCATCGGAATATAAAACTGGACTCACGGGAGAGGTTCAAATCATAGTGTGTTAAAGTGTCAGTCCTCTTTTACTTAAGTCGGCATTGTGCCTTTCGTATTACATTCGGATGCAATTTCTGTGTTTCATCGTCAATAAGAAGATCCAAGGGATACAGTAAACCTGAGGTGAAGCATCGGAATCTAAAACTGGACTCACAGGAGAGGTTCAAATCATACAAAGTTAGAGTGTCCGTCCTCTTTTACTTAAGTCGGCATTGTGCCATTTGTATTAAATTCGGATGCAATTTATGTGCTTCATCGTCAATAAGAAGGTCCAAGGGATACAGTAAACCTGAAGTGAAGCATCGGAATCTAAAACTTTACTCACAGGAGAGGTTCATATCATAGAAAGTTAGAATGTCAGTCCTCTTGTACTTAAGTCGTCATGTGCCTTTTGTTCTAGATTCGGATGCAAGTTCTGTGTTTCATCGTCAATTAGAAGGTCCAAGGGATATAGTATACTTGATGTGAAGCATCGGAATCTAAAACTGGACTCACAGGAAGGTTCAAATCATAGAAAGTGAGAGTGTCAGTCCTCTTTTACTTAAGTTGGCATTGTGCTTTTTGGATTTAATTCCGATGCAATTTCTGTGTTTCATCGTCAATAAGAAGGTCCAAGGGATACAGTAAACCTGAAGTGAAGCATCGGAATCTCAAACTGGACTCACAGGAGAGATTCAAATCATAGATAGTTAGAGTGTTACTCCTCTTGTACTTAAGTCGTTATTGTGCCTTTTGTATTAAATTCGGATGCAATTTCTGTGTTTCATCGTCAATAAGAAAGTCCAAGGGATACAGTAAACCTTAAGGGAAGCATCGCAATCTAAAACTGGACTCACAGGAGAGGTTCAAATCATAGAATGTTAGAGTGTCAGTCCTCTTTTACTTAAGTCGGCATTGTGCCTTTTGTATTAAATTCGGATGAAATTTCTGTGTTTAATCGTCAATAAGAACGTCCAAGGGATACAGTAAACCTGAAGTGAAGCATCGGAATCTAAAACTGGACTCACAGGGCAGGTTCAAATCATAGAAAGCGGGAGTGTCAGTCCTCTTGTACTTAAGTCGGCATTGTGCCTTTCGTATTAAATTCGGATGCAATTTCATTGTTTCATCGTCAACAAGAAGGTGCTAGGTATACAGTAAACCTGAAGTGAAGCATCAGAATCTAAGACTGGACTCACAGGAGAGGTTCAAATCATAGAAAGTGAGAGTGTCAGTCCTCTTGTACTTAAGTCGGTATTGTGCCTTTTGTATTAAATTCGGATGCCAATTATGTGTTCCATCGTCAATAAGAAGGTCCAAAAGATACAGTAAACCTGAAGTGAAGCATCAGAATCTAAACTTCGACTCACAGGAGAGGTTCAAATCATAGAGAGTGTCAGTCCTCTTGTACTTAAGACAGCATTGTGATATTTGTATTAAATTCGGATGCAATTTCTATGTTTCATCGTCAATAAGAAGGTCCAAGGGATACAGTAAACCTGAAGTGAAGCATCGGAATCTAAAACTGGACTCACAGGAGAGATTCAAATCATAGAATGTTAGAAAGTTACTCCTCTTGTACTTAAGTCAGTATTGTGCTTTTGTATTAGATTCGGATGCAATATCTGTGTTTCATCGTCAATATGAAGGTCCAAGGGATACAGTAAACCTTAAGGGAAGCATCGGAATCTAAAACTGGACTCACAGGAGGGGATCAAATCATAGAATGTTAGAGTGTCAGTCCTCTTTTACTTAAGTCGGCATTGTGCCTTTTTTATTAAATTCGGATGAAATTTCTGTGTTTATTCGTCAATAAGAAGTTCCAAGGGATACAGTAAACCTGAAGTGAAGCTTCGGAATCTAAAACTGGACTCACAGGAGAGGTTCAAATCATAGAAAGTTAGAGTGTCACTCCTCTTGTACTTAAGTCGGCATTGTGCCTATTGAATTCAATTCCCATGCAATCTCTGTGTTTTATCGTGAATAAGAACGTCCAAGGGGTACAGTAAACCTGAAGTGAGCAACGGAATCTAAAACTGAACTAACAGGTGAGGTTCAAATCATAGTAAGTTAGAGTGTCATAACTCTTGTACTTAAGTCGGCATTATGCCTTATATATTAAATTCGGATGCAAACTCTGTGTTTCATCGTCAATAAGAAGGTCCAAGGGATACAGGAAACCAGAAGTGAAGCATTGGAATCTAAAACTGGACTCACAGGAGGGGTTCAAATCATAGAAGGTGAGAGTGTCAGTCCTTTTGTACTTAAGACGCGGCATTGTGCCATTTGTATTTAATTCGGATGCAATTTCTGTGTTTCATCGTCAATAAGTAGGTCCAAGGGATACAGTAAACGTGAAGTGAAGCATCGGAATCTCAAACTGAACTCACAGGAGAGATTCAAATCATAGAAAGTTAGAGTGTTACTCCTCTTGTACTTAAGTCGGTATTGTGCCTTTTTTATTAAATTCGGATGCAATTTCAGTGTTTCATCGTCAACAAGAAGGTGCTAGGTATACAGTAAACCTGAAGTGAAGCATCAGAATCTAGGACTGGACTCACAGGAGAGGTTCAAATAATAGAAAGTGAGAGTGTCAGTCCTCTTGTACTTAAGTCGGTATTGTGCTTTTGTTTTAATTTCGGATGCCAATTCTGTGTTTCACCGTCAATAAGAAGGTCCAAGGAATACAGTAAACCTGAAGTGAAGCATCGGAATCTAAAACTGGACTCATAGGAGAGATTCAAATCATAGAAAGTTAGAGTGTTACTCCTCTTGTACTTAAGTCGGTATTGTGCCTTTTGTATTAAATTCGGATGCAATTTCTGTGTTTCATCGCCAATAAGAAGGTCCAAGGGATACAGTAATCCTAAAGTGAAGCATCGGATTCTAAAACTGGACTCACAGGAGAGGTTTAAATCATACAAAGTTAGAGTGTCAGTTCTCTTTTACTTAAGTCGGCAATGTGCCTTTTGTATTAAATTCGGATGCAATTTCTGTGTTTCATCGTCAATAAGATGGTGCAAGGTATACAGTTAACCTGAAGTGAAGCATCGGAATCTAAAACTGGACTCATAGGAGAGATTCAAATCATAGAAAGTTAGAGTGTTACTCCTCTTGTACTTAAGTCGGTATTGTGCCTTTTGTATTAAATTCGGATGCAATTTCTGTGTTTCATCGTCAATAAGACGCTCCAAGGGATACAGTAAACCTTAAGGGAAGCATCGGAATCTAAAA